>NW_025951110.1:0-11984 GCF_021028975.2 Sphaerodactylus townsendi
GAAACAGCACCAAAAAAGCCCACTATATGGTTTCGTCATGTGGATGACCCCTTCACAATTTGGAGCCACGGAGAAGAAGAACTAAACAAGTTTTTGGACCATACTAACAATATCCACCCTAACATCCAATTTACTATGGAAAAAGAAAATGAGGGAAAACTACCATTTCTAGATGTCTTAATCACCCGCAAACCAAACCAACAATTGGTCCACACAGTATACAGGATGTGGCGCTTCCCTTTCCCCCCCCCCCCCGGGCCTTCAGGTGTTGGCTCCTTCCCTCCCTCCCTTTCCTGGGGGCTGACTTCCCCAGAGGTGTTTTTTTCCTGTTGGCCTGGAGGGCCAAGAAACAATTTAGCCCACAGGGCTCCTGGTGACATAGGCTGCCCAGCCCTGGTTCCCAAAACCTCACCACCCGGGTCCCCGGTGGCTTCCCCCTGGTCCTGCTGAAGTTCCTTCACTAGCAACAAGACCTAGTTACGACCTGTGGTCCCGCCCAGGCGAGTTGCTTCACTCGGCCTCAGGCTGCTTCCCAGCGTCAAGCCAGTTCCTCTGCTTGCCCGCTTGTCCCAGTCTCCTCCTGCCCTGAGATCCCTTTCTCAGCAAACAGGACCTCCTCCCTCCCTGCAACAGCCCGCTGCAGGGGCAGCTCCTGAGCTCTCGGGCTCCCTTCCTTAAGTAACCTCCATGGCTCTAAAGTCCTCCCCCTCCCCAGCTGCCACCGGTCCGAGCTGAGCCAAGCCGGCTCAGCTGCACTCCGGGCGCGGCCAGGTCTCCACTCTCCCCGCACTTCCGCATTCCCAGTCACTGTCTTGACGCGCCTTCCCCGCTGCGCAGCACGATCACACCAGGGCAATGGGCTGACGGACCCCCTGGTCGATACTTCGACCTGTCCTCCTGCCCACGGGTCAGCGGATCCAGTGGTCGATGCTTCGACCTCCCCTGCCAGCGTCGCGTCTCAGGGAGGGAGGGGGCGGGCGACCCGAATGCCGGGACTTCGCCCGCGCCCAGACACAGGACAACCTACATACACTGATAGATACCTTATATACTCGCGTAAAAGTCTACTTTAGCCTCCCTGAACCAAACTTCACGGAACTTGGGTGACATCACTGGGACAGTTTCTGTGGATGAGGCCCTGAAATTTTGGTGTCCCTAGCTTTAAAAATGCACTCCTGTAGGCCGAAACATAAAACTGCACCCAAAAAAGTCCAAATACGAGGATCTATTCATATTCGGGCAGGACATATTCAGGCCAATTATGGCCCGAATATGCCCAAATTCACCCAGATTCCAGCTAAATCTGGGATTTCATACACCCAAATCTCCATGCCTAATTACAACTGTAGAACTTTGTATTTTCAAAAGCTTTCTTTGGAGTCTAGATTTTTAATATCAAATCCCCACTGAGCTCCACCTCCACCCCCCAAACTCTGTCCTTTTCAGATATCTCCCTCCTAATCTCCAAGAATCCCCAGGCTACAATTGGCAACCCTACCACCTACCTAGCCCTTTTGACTGGAGATGCCAGCGATTGAACATTGGACATCCTGTACATGAACCAGACGGTCCATCACTGAGTCACAATTTTTTCCAAATGACTGTTTCCATAGAAAAACTTCAGAATTGGCCTCACAATCATGAATAATCGGGATCCAACAAATTGGATTTACCAAAGGGAAGTCGACATTCGACCATGCAATAGCCTTGGGCCATTAGCCACCAAATATTCATGCAGGCCACAAAGCAGACTTTACGCTGCCTTTATCGATTTGAAGGCAGCTTTCGATACGGTTCCTAGATCACTCCTCTGGGCCAAGCTTGCTGCTTTTGGAATCGATGATAGACTCCTCTTCCATATAAGGTACCAGCTGCCGTATTAAATGTTAAGAACATAAGAACTAGCCTGCTGGATCAGACCAGAGTCCATCTAGTCCAGCACTCTGCTACACAAAGTGCCCCACCAGGTGCCTTTGGGAGCTCACGTGCAGGAGGTGAAAGCAATGGTCTTCTGCTCCTGCTGCTCCCGAGCACCTGGTCTGCTAAGGCATTTGCAATCTGAGATCAAGGAGCATCAAGATTGGTAGCCATAGATCGACTTCTCCTCCATAAATATGTCCAAGCCCTTTTTAAAGCTATCCAGGTTAGTGGCCATCACCACCTCCTGTGGCAGCATATTCCAAACACCAATCACACGTTGTGTGAAGAAGTGTTTCCTTTTATTAGTCCTAATTCTTCCCCCCAGCATTTTCAATGAATGCCCCCTGGTTCTAGTATTGTGAGAAAGAGAGAAAAATTTCTCTCTGTCAACATTTTCTACCCCATGCATAATTTTATAGACTTCAATCATATCCCCCCTCAGACGTCTCCTGTCAAAACTAAAGAGCCCCAATCGCTGCAGCCTCGCCTCATAAGGAAGGTGCTCCAATCCTTCAATCATCCTCGTTGCCCTTCCCTGCACTTTTTCTATCTCTTCGATATCCTTTTTGAGATGTGGCGACCAGAACTGGACACAGTACTCCAAGTGCGGTCGCACCAGGGCTTTATATAAGGGCATGACAATCCTTGCAGTTTTATTATCAACTCCTTTCCTAATTATCCCCAGCATAGAGTTTGCCTTTTTCACAGCTGCCATGCATTGAGTTGACATTCCCATGGAACTATCAACTAAGACGCCCAAATCCCTTTCCTGGTCTGTGACTGAGAGCACTGACCTCTGTAGCATGTATGTGAAGTTTGGATTTTTTGCCCCTATGTGCATCACTTTACATTTTGCTACATTGAACTGCATTTGCCATTTCTGGGCCCACTCACCTAATTTATCAAGGTCCGCTTGGAGCTCTTCGCAATCCTTTGTGGTTCTTACCACCCTACATAATTTGGTATCATCTGAAAACTTGGCCACCACGCTACCCACTCCTACTTCCAGGTCATTTATGAATAAGTTAAAGAGCACTGGTCCCAATACAGATCCTTGGGGGACACCACTCCCTACATTTCTCCATTGTGAGAACTTCACATTTATACCCACCCTTTGTTTCCTGTTCCTCAGCCAGTTTTTAATCCATAGCAGGACTTCCCCTCTTATTCCTTCATTGCTGAGTTTTCTCAACAATCTCTGGTGAGGAACTTTGTCAAAAGCCTTTTGGAAATCCAAGTAGACAATGTCCACTGGTTCCCCCTTATCCACATGTCTGCTTACACCCTCAAAGAACTCTAGTAAGTTTGTAAGACAGGACTTGCCTCTGCAAAAGCCATGCTGACTCTTCCTCAGCAGGTCTTGTTTTTCTACATGTTTAATAATTTTATCTTTAATGATAGATTCTACTAATTTACCAGGAACAGATGTCAAACTGACTGGACTATAATTTCCCGGGTCCCCCCTAGATCCTTTCTTAAAGATTGGTGTGACATTGGCCATCTTCCAGTCTTCAGGGATGGAGGCAGATTTCAGGGATAAGTTGCATATTAATGTGAGAACATCAGCAATTTCATGCTTGAGCTCTTTAAGAACTCTTGGGTGAATGCAATCTGGACCAGGGGATTGGGTAGCATTTAGTTTATTAATGGCTGCCAGAACTTCTTCCTTGTCTACCACTATCTTCTCTAGTTCCTCGGATTCACCTCCTAAGAAGCTTGGTTCAGGTGCAGGAATTTTCCTCACCTCCTCTTGTGTGAAGACAGATGCAAAGAATTCATTCAGCTTCTCTGCAATTTCCCTGTCATCTTTTAGCACACCTTTTGTTCCTTCAACATCTAACAGGCCGACCGCTTCCCTAGCTGGCTTCCTGCTTTTGATGTACTTGAAGAACTGTTTGTTGCTGGTCTTGATGTTCGCAGCCATGCATTCCTCATAATCCTTTTTTGCCTCCCTTACAGCTAACTTGCTTCTCTTTTGCCACCATTTGTGTTCTCTCTGGTATTCTTCATCAGTTAAGTTGGACTTCCATTTTCTAAAAGACATCTTTTTTTTTCCTAATAATTTCCTCAACCTCCCTTGTTAACCATGGTGGCTTTCTTTTGGACTGGGCGCTGCCTTTCCTAACCTGCGGAACACATTCCAGCTGAGCTTTTAAGACTGTGTTTTTAAATAACCTCCAAGCATCTTGGACATTTTTGACTCTCTTGATTTTCCCTTTCAGCTTCCTGCGCACTATCCCCCTCATCTTTGAGAAATTTCCCTTTCTGAAGGCGAATGTAACTACATTAGTAGTTGTCACTTGCTCGCATGCAGAGATACTGAATCTGACAGCATTGTGGTCGCTGTTCCCTATCGGCTCAACAACACTGACTTCCCGCACCAGGTCCTGGGTCCCACATAGAATTAGATCTAGGATCACATCTCCCCTGGTTGGTTCTACAACCATCTGCTCTAAGCCGCAGTCATTTAGCATATCCATGAATGTCTCCTTACTATGACCTGAACATGCATTTTTCCAGTTTATATGGGGATAGTTAAAATCGCCCATTACCACGACATTTTTGCTTTTGTTGGCCTCTCTAATTTCTTTTTCCATCTCAGAATCCTCTTGTGCGCTTTGGTCAGGGGGACGATAATATATTCCTAATGTTAAACTATGCTTCACCCCTGGTATTGATATCCACAGTGCTTCTGTAGAGGAATCAGCTCCCTTTGCATTGTCTATTTTATGTGACACTATGCTCTCTTTGATGTAGAGGGCCACCCCACCCCCAATACGCCCTGTCCTATCCTTCCTGTAGAGCCTGTAACCTGGGATAACAGCATCCCACTGGTTCTCCTCATTCCACCATGTCTCTGTGATGCCCACTATATCAATGTCCTCCTTCAAAACTCTGTACTCCAGCTCCCCCATTTTAGGTCGAAGGCCTCTACTATTAGCATAGAGACACTTGTATACTCTGTCTGTGTCCCTAACCTGGGATTTATGTGTTTTGCCCTCTAGCCTTTTGTAGACACTATCACTTATCACATTGCTATGCTCCTCGCTTGTATGTGGTTGATTTAGAAAAGCCTCCCTCTCTGTCTGCATCCCCATGGACTCTGTATTCCGAACCGAAGTCACCTCAGCTCCTGTTGGCTTTGCCCCAAGGATCAGTTTAAAAGCTGTTCTGCCACCTTTTTAATGTTGAGCGCCAGCAGCCTGGTTCCTCCTTGGTTAAGATGAAGCCCGTTCCTTTTGTACATGCCTGCCTTATCCCAAAAGGTTCCCCAGTTCCTGACAAATCTGAAACCCTCTGCCCTACACCACCTTCTCATCCACGCATTGAGACCCTGTATCTCCGCTTGCCTAGCTCGCCCTGTGCGTGGAACAGGTAGCATTTTGGATAATGCCACCTTGGGGGTCCTGGATTTTAACCTGTTTCCTAGCAGCCTAAATTTAGCTTCCAGAACCTCCCGGCTACATTTCCCAATGTCATTGGTACCAATGTGGACCACAACTGCTGACTCCACCCCAGCACTGTCTAACAGCCTATCTAGACGAAGCGTGACATCCGCAACCTTCGCACCAGGCAGGCAAGTCACCATGCGGTCATCACGCCTGTCACAAACCCAACTCTCTATATTCCTAATGATCAAATCACCCACTACAAGGAGCCCCCACCTCCCCGAGGGGTATCCTCAGTGCGAGAGGATATCTGACCACCAGCTAAGGAAAGGGTCCCATCTAAGGGAGCATCTTCCACCACCTCAGACTGGCACCCTCCGTCACCCAGACTCTCATTCTCCATGACATCTGAAGAGATGTCACCTTGGGAGTGGGACCCGGCTGCTAGGTCCCTGAAAGCCTCGTTTGTTGCCCTCTATGCCTCTCTCAGCTTCTCCAGGTCTGACACCTTGGCTTCAAGAGAACGCACACGTTCCTTGAGTGCCAAGAGCTCATTGCAGCGAGGGCACACCCATGACTTCTGTCCTAGTGGCAGATAGTCATACATGTGACACTCAGTGCAAAACACTGGAAAGCCCCCACCCCCCTACTGGCTTCCTGCCTTCATATCTAATTTTGTTTAGATATTCAAATACTGATTTTAATTAGTGCCTCCCTCTTAAGGTTTCTATACCTTTTTCTATCCCTTAAAATATGTTCTTATTTAGTAAAACACCTGTGTACGCCTAATGGCGTGCGCCACTGGTTCCAGAGACTAACTGACAAGATTTCAAAATTTGAGAAGCCCCACCCCTTCAGCAGCCGCCACCAATCAGCAGCCCCACCCCTTCAGCAGCCTCCACCAATCAGCAGCCCCAGGACAAGGAGAAAAAAAGAGAAAACCCCTGTTTAAAATACACTGTTTAAAAGATGTGGCTTTGAGAAAAGCCCTCTGTAAAGAAAAAAACAGAGCTCGCTCAGCCCTTGTTTCTGGCCCACTGCTCACTCAGAGCTTGTTTCTGGCCCCCTGCTCTTCACCACTGCTCCTCTTCTCTGCTGGTTCCAGAGACTATTCTCAGGAAGGTCTCCTTACTTACCCCATTCACTCCACCAAAGGGGTTAAACGGGGCTGTGTGTTGGCCCCTACTCTCTTTAACCTTTATTTGAGTGATGTCCTTTCAACCCTGATTGATTCTAATTTTCATGCTCCCAAACTGTCCTCACATCATATATCAATTCTGCTCTATGCAGATGATTCTGTTCTACTCTCCCGGTCCAGAGTTGGATTCAGGCAGCTTATGAAGTGCTTTGCAGAGTATTGTGATTCCAATAGAATAACAATAAACTATGAGAAGACCAAGATAATGGTTTTTACTAGATCCTTGAAGAAATATGATTGGAAAATAAACAATGTCCTTCTCGAACAGGTCAATCATTTTAAATACCTTGGCCTTCTTTTTTCACACAATCGTTCATGGATCCCCCATAAAAAAGCAATACTTGCCCAGTCATCATCTAGCACTTCTGGAATCCTCCACTTTTTCTATAGCAGAGGGCACTCTTTTATTCCTGCCGCATTAAAGATTTTTAATGCGAAGATCGAATCCCAATTACTTTATGGGGTTCCAATCTGGATCCAGGCTGTCAACCATTCATTCAATTCTCTCCAATCCATATTTTTCCATAAAATTATGGGATTACCTAACTGTGTCCCCTACGCAGCCCTATGTTTGGAACTTGGACAAAATTCCTTGGAACTTAAAGCCTGGCTTAGAGCCTTTAGATTTTGGCTGTGTCTTCATTATCTTCCATCTGAACATTCCCTTGTTTCCTTAATACTCCCAGACACACAGGCTAACCCCTGGTTTTCTCTGATTGAAAATAAAATTGTATCTATTGGATTGTCTCTTGAATTACTCTACTCTCTTTCCTGCTCAGAAGCATACAAACTACTCAAAGACCGACTCTTAGATTGGGAATTTGCAGAACTATATCTAGCAGCTAAAAGAACTTGTTCTCCCACACAATTTTTAATCCCATTTGATCAGGGTCGCATGGCCCACTACTTATATTTTCTAACTAACCCCTGCTCAAGGAGAGCCTTCACAATTGCTAGATTCAATGTCATGCCATCTGCCTTACTACATGGCAGGTTTAATAACCTGGAAAAATCTAAAAGGTTATGTAGCTGTAATTCTAACGTAGTTGAAACATTGGCTCACCAGCTATTACATTGCACTAAATTTGCTAAAATTAGATCTAAATATGTCAATCTACATCCTCTCTTCCAATCTGAGTTAACAGATTGGATTAGATTATTTCTCTTGTTGAATAACTATGATTCTGTTTTTTGTGAAGAGGTTGCAAGCTTTGTTTTGTTTCCGTAGAAGTTTTTTTCCTGCTCCATAACAAAACACCCATACAATATTTTCTTGAGACCAGCACAAGTGACACAAGGTGGTCTAGAAAACATTGTCAAATTGGTTCTGTTTGTTGTGCCTCAGTCTTTCTGATTGACAAAAGGAACGGCCATTTCTTTGAATCACTGAGGTTTTTGCCTTAATGGCTGTAGCTGATCAAGCTTGTGGGGCAGGACTTCTTGCCTGTCAGAAAAGTGTGGTCTGGGTCAGGTGTCCTTTATTCTTCCTCTTCTTCTTGCTGTACCTCCCCTTTCCA
This sequence comes from Sphaerodactylus townsendi, assembly GCF_021028975.2. Classification (NCBI taxonomy): domain Eukaryota; kingdom Metazoa; phylum Chordata; class Lepidosauria; order Squamata; family Sphaerodactylidae; genus Sphaerodactylus; species Sphaerodactylus townsendi. The sequence goes on from NW_025951110.1 coordinate 8,025, forward strand.
CATCTTCTGACATACATAGTGGAACCAGCTGTAATTTCGCAAATGTTATGCAAAGAAGACTCAGTGAACCCACGACTGCTTTTGTGAAGATAACTCTTTATTTGCAGATTGTTCCTGTGATCCAGTTCAGCAGAGAAACACACAGTGAGAGAATCCTCATTCCCCCCTGCTTTCACAATTCCATTGTTTTCCTTGGGCTAGTATTGCCCTACATGCATGTGATATCTTTCCTTCAGTTGGTTAAGCTGCTTCCTATACTAGGGGAGTGGGTGAGATTTGGAATTATTTAAATGACAGTGGGAAAGAGACTCTTCCTTTTGTGACAATTTACTAATACAAAATGGTAGAGAAACCCAGTCACTGATATGCCAGTGTCCCTCTAAGTTCTCTCCTTAGCCAAGATGGGGACCCAAGAAAACTGGCATAGACTAGAAAGCTCTAATCAGCATTGAGAAATCCAAGTTCAAATTCCTGCTGAGCCACAACACTGAGTGGACTTGGGGGAATTTCAGCCCTTGCTTTAACTCTCTCAGCTTAAACTACCTTTCAAGCTTGTTTAGGAGATAAATACGCAGTACGCTGATGACACTCAGCTCATTCTGTTGATGGAGGGGGGAGCGGTCACGGCCCCTGCAGCTCTACAGCATTGTTTGGAGGCGGTTGCTGGTTGGTTGCGACAGAGCAGGCTGAAACTGAATCCATCGAAGATCCTTTGGCTTGGCCGCGGGGGAGGGGTGGGGGATTTCCAGCCGCCGGAGTGGGAGGGGGCCATTTTGGCGCTGGCCTCCTCTGTCGGCAGTCTGGGGGTCCACCTGGATTCGTCTCTTTCAATGGAGACCCAGGTGGCCCTTGTAACTCGGACTGCTTTTTTCCACCTTCGTCAGGCCCGGCGGCTGGCCCCCTTCCTCTCTCAGGCGGACCTAGCCACAGTGATCCACGCAACGGTCACCTCCAGGTTAGACTATTGTAACTCGCTCTACGCGGGCCTTCCCTTGCGTTTGATTCGGAAACTGAAACTGGTCCAGCATGCGGCGGCACGCCTGCTCACAGGGGGCGCCTTTCGTGATCATATCCAACCTGTGCTGCGCCAGCTGCATTGGCTCCCAGTGGAATTCCGAATCATCTTCAAGGTGTGGGTTTTGACCTTTAAGGCCTTACGCGGCCTGGGACCCTCGTACCTGAGAGACCGCATTACCCCATATGCTCCTACTCGGCCTCTGCGTTCGGCAGAGGCCAATTTGCTGGTGGTTCCTGGCCCCTCAATGATGCGGCTGGCCTCCACATGAGCCAGGACCTTTACGGCCCTGGCCCCGGCCTGGTGGAACACTCTCCCTCCAGCTGTCCGGGCCCTGCGGGACCTTGGTGAATTCCGCAGGGCCTGTAAGACTGAGTTGTTCCACCGGGCCTTTGGAGTGTCCAGTCGCTGAGGTGCGCGCCCCCCCCGCCCCCCCTCTTCTGTTTTGCTCCTTGGGCTTCTGTTCATTATCTTATAATTTATTTGTATATTTATTGTTATTTTAAGGAAGAGTTTGGCCGCTCCCTCTTTTTTGGGGATAGTTTAAAGGAATTGGGCTGCGGGACGCCATCACCATCATTATTATTGTTATTGTTTCTGTCCGCTGCTTAAATGGTTTTAATTGTTTTAATGGATTTTAGTGTATCTGGTCACTATTGTGACCCTTGTTTTATATTGTGCACATAATGTTGTACACCACCCAGAGCCCCTTGGGGATTGGGCGGTTTATAAATTCAAATAATAAATAAAATATAAATAAATGAATAATAAATATCTCCTCTGAGTAAATAGCTTGATTTTGTCAGAAGAACTCTGCCAAAAACTCAACCGTGCTCCCAGTTTTTACCCCATAATAATCCCCTGAAGTTTGCTAAACTGAGAAAGAGTACTGGCCCAAGTTTAGCTGGATTGCTTTCTGGACCAAGTGGGGAATTCAGTATTCAGATCACATGAACACAAAGTCCATCTGGCCATATTGCACCAGTAGACCCATGATAACAGCAGGCAGGAAAAAACCTATTTATTATATCACTTAAGCCACCAAGCTGATCAACCTCCACCAACCTCCACCCTTTTATGAAACATAAATTGCTGGAATAACATCTCTTGGAGGCAGTCAGACTATCCTTCCACGGCATCCATTTGCATGGCAGTCAGAACATGGATAAGTGTCTGGCATGATTAGCATCTCCGTTGTTTCCATGAAATGACCCAACGTATTTTTTGGATAGACAACCTGTGGATGAAATTGCAGTTCCATTTAGTGAAGCCTGATAAGCTACTTGGAATATACAAGAATGGATTCGTGTTGGAAAGTGACTGAGTCACAACTGACTGAAGGTGACCTTGTAGGGTCCTGGAAAGGGCAGCAACTTCTCAGTATCACTCAGTATCCCCCCTCCCTTTTCACACAAGGCCTGAACATCTCGTGAAAAAGTTCTCCCCTACAGTTTCATTTTTTCTACCTGTGCGCACCTATCAGCAACTGATTACAATAAGCCATCTGGCCTTCACCCCAGTGACGAGATTATACCCACCAGCCAGGTCCCACGGTAAGAGCATGCCAAAATCCAGCCAGGGGAAGCCCTAGTTAACTACAAGCAACAGTGAAGACATATGCAACAGGCCCAATACATGCATGTGGCTCAGGATCCTCACACATCCACAGTCTGGGCATAGCAATGGATTAGAGGCTTGTAAGCCTAATTCTTCCAAACACTTTGCAAGTATGGAAACTATATGATCCATTCTGCATGGGCCATAAGGACTGATGTAGATTCCGGTAAAAACACTGTTTGGGGAGAAGACTTCATACAGCTGCCACAGCAAAGCCACAATGGCCCACATCCCCCACATGGCGTTTTGGCATCTACCTGGTGCTGAGTGAACGACACTGGGTGGACACCGTCATTTTCCCTGTGCTACTTTAGTCCCCTCTTACCTCCTCTCGGCTGCCATCGCTCTGCAGAGGCTGGGGGCATGCCTCCTGGCCTCTGACCCCGGGTGTGTCACCATGGCCACAGGGGTGTGTCCCCACAGCTTTGAAGAGCAAAGGCAGCCTAGAGAAGTTAAGAGGGGAACTAAAGTGGCAGCCACATGGGCCGCAGCAGCGCTGGGACCATTTCCATGACAGCTTGCATACTGCCCCCGGGGGTGCACCAGCATCAAGTATACCGGTGCACTGCTGCTCCTGTGGCCCATGCTGAACGGGTCTATGACTAACAAAGCCTTAAGCCTGTAGGTATGGTAGGAAACCTGGGAGTTAGATAATGAGGAGTGATGGACTGAGGTAAATAAAACTGAAATTAGGTTACACAGATCCAAAACGGAGCAATGCTTTTTCCTAAGCACTTTTCAGCTTTATGAATATTCAAGGACATGTGTGACAGATTGCTAATAAAATGGCAAATTTAAAAGGTGCAGTTCAGACAGAACAGGAGCACAATGAGTTAACCACAGCTCCACCTAATGGGCTGGCTGTGTTGCAGTTAGCTCGAGCCACAGAGAGTGTGTGCTCACCTGAGACACCGAGTCAGACACAGAGAGAGCCAGTCAACAGATCCTGTCAGTGAGAGTCAAGAGGCTGGGTGGGCAGAGTTCTCACAGAAATCTCTCAAAAGCTGAGAGGAAAAGATCCTGACTTCACTCAGTGGCCAGGTGGTGGTGAAAGAAAAGAGTTGAAACCTATTCATGGGGACAATCCTAGGACCACACAAAGGGCTTGGAAATTGTTGCAGGGGACTCAGCACCTAGAAATGGGATTGGAGAATACCTGAGCGTGTGTTAGTATGATGGGCGGGGTCAAGAGAGGGTTTAGAGAAACCCCAGACTTGCTCTGTCCCAACCCAGTGAGAAAAACCTGAAGGGCAATTGGTGGTTCAGGATCTTGTTCAGGAGCATGTAGGAAAGGTTTACCCTGAAGGACTTAACTAAGTGTATGTAGG
>NW_025951111.1:0-33426 GCF_021028975.2 Sphaerodactylus townsendi
CAACAACAACAACAACAACAACAACAACAACAACAACAACAACAACAGACCCCCCTACCCCTGAAGGGCTCAGGGCGGTTTACAAACAATCAACATTTGAATACAGCTAATAGTTTCAATTAAAAATATAAATAAAACATTAAAACACTAGCAGCAGTAATCTTCCACAATTAAAATAGGTAGATGATGTCCGGCATTAACCCCCCGGGAGGGGACTGGCCGATATTCAGTCAGCAGGTGACAAAGCTGTAAGGAGCAACAAAGTTAATCCAGGGCTGGCAGCCACTGTGTGGGGGTGCCCATAATCCTTTCTCAGAACTCTAAAATCATCCACTGACTGTACAAGTTTGGTGACGGCTGCTGTAAATGCTGTAAATAAGTGAAATCAACCTAGCCAAACTCCACTGGAATCTGGGGGCTGAGGTTACGCAAATTGTAGTGAGTTACACCATTCCGTGCTTCAGTGGTGAGAAGATGATTTCAGAGAGACTGCCATGTTAAATAAGGGAAATGGAAGGAACTGAACGATGTAACATGCATGTGAGAAAATCAAAAAGGCATTGTGGGTGGGGGGTGGGGAATCAACAAGTCAAAAGTGAAAGAGACAGCACAGATGGAGATGAGTCTCTGATCCAGAATCAAGCACATACCATAGTGTATGCGGGGACTGTAACACGCAAACTGCATACGAGTGTCTTCTGTAATGGGTTCCTCGAGAGTTCGCTTCAGACGCGGACAGGCACCTGGCAGGGGAGGGGGGGAGGCAAAGATGTATTCAGAATCCCAGGGGGGAACTCGTGACTTTAACAGCCCTTTCCACATAAACCTGTTAAAATGTTTTCAGGCAGGAAATAAAGTGTTTCCTCTGTGGAGTTCTGCACTGTTTTTTTCCCCTCACACTCTGAAAATATTTTATTTCCAGCCTGAAAATGTTTTATATGAAAACTCTTTTACAACGAGTCTTTTCTTTGAAACGTTTTCAAAATGTCTTCCCCTGCTGTGTTTTGCAGCGTTTTATTTCTCTGGCTTTCTTTTATTTCTCCAACTGCACTTTCTACGCCCCTGTGCTGTCTTACAACTTTCCCTTCGGGGCCATTTTATTGTATCCCTGAGCTTACTCAGTTCCCCCTCCCCTCTTTATCTTTGTCATTTCTACACACAGGTCGAATCCCCACTACCGTCTTAGCCAGGTTTCAGAACACAAACTAACCAGGTTTGAGGGATGACCTTCCAGGGCGAATCCCCACTACCGTCTTAGCCAGGTTTCAGAACACAAACTAACCGGGTTTGAGGGGCGACCTCCCCGGTCGAATCCCCACTACCGTCTTAGCCAGGTTTCAGAACACAAACGACCTCAAACCTGGTTAGTTTGTGTTCTGAAACCTGGCTAAGACGGTAGGTCCCTCAAACCCAATTAGTTTGTGTTCTGAAACCTGGCTAAGACGGTAGTGGGGATTCGACCACAGCAGAAGAGAACCCACAAATTGAATCTTCAAAGCATCGATTCTACAAATAGCCAAAAGAGAGAGAAAATCCTCACAGAGGCCACAAAATGTTTTGAGGGACTTACATGCATTCCAAGACATGAGTAAAATAGGTTCAACCCAGTTCTGAGAAGGGTACTGACCTAGGTCGGGCCATTATTGTTCCCTAATGCTTTTTTGGATTGGCCAGCTGTATGTATGCCCAAACACTCAGCTGTGGATTTCATTGGAATGGGGACTCTGGCACCAGAGAGACTCCGCGACTTTTACCGGAATCAAGCTGAGTTCGAACAAGAGTTCCCTGAAAAGTAGTAGTTCCCAACTGAGTCGGAAATTTGGACCAAGCAACTGGTGAAGCTGGTACAAAACCACACCCCAGTGGTTGTGCGGAGCACTTAGCTCTAACACAGCTGAACTCAGGCTTCCATAACGCAAGTGCGAATCACCTCAAGATGAGTTTCTTTTTCCTCTCTGTCGTCACACAGGAGTCTTCTACCTTAACAAGATGTGTGGCCAGGACCATCACTACAAGTTGTTTAGAGGGTTGTGCTTAATGATGGCAGAAGGGCTCCATCTCATTTCTCATCCTCCTGCCCTGCTCCTCAGGAGCACAAGGGGCCAGAGGGCATTAAATGATGAACGCAAAGTCACGTGCCCTTTGGGGCCTGAAGCACAGATGTGGTGGATAAGAGCACGTCGGCCACATTGCTTCTTTGAGGTTTTGTCAATGCTCACCGTACTGTGCAGCTTATGAAAATAGTCAGTGTGTTCCTATTGCGCCAGGACAGTTCTCTTGCCCAGATAGTCTGTTGAATATCCCATTTTAAAAAATCCTAAAGCTAACTCTGTATATCTAGAAGGGCAGGACTAGCCATCTTACCTTCTGCACATTGGCAGACATCTCCTGAGCACAATGCCGACACAAATTGATCCTTGTTGTGTATGCCATAGAAGATGCTGCAGCGCCTCTCTACAGACAGAGGGGGAACAGGGAATATAGGCATATATATGATTGGGGTACACTTTAACTCAGTTACCTCCACCTTCATCCCAAATCCTGAGTTGCCGAAGTCCCTGAGAAGTGTTTCCAAAGCTCTGCTTGATGCCACAGGAAAGTGGGAGGGGTGGGCCAAGGTTGGGGGAATCCATGAATTTAGTCTAGGGAATTTGCTTCGTTCCCCTCTTGATTACAGGATCCCTGCACCAAGGCTTTCACACAAAATAAATAAGACAGCAAGACTAAGTTACATTTGCAAATGTTGACTGTGAACCCTCCACCGCCTACCCACCAACTCCAAAGAGAAAAACTCCCTCTGACTCTCTCTTCCCACGACCTGCCCAGGCTTACCTGGTCTATAGGAAGTCATAGAGGAGGCTGTGGGCTGGAGCTCTGCCAGGGACCAGCTGCCTTTGTCTCTAAGGAACACATTCCTGGCCTCGATGTGGCACCTATTTGTGGAATATACAAGTATTGCCTTATCCCAACTGAAAACTACCCTATTTTACCCAGCTTTCAAATTTAATTCATATTTACTAGGGCAGGAAGATTCTGAACGGCCAGATTCACTCTCCCTACAAATGTTATACACAAAATGTTTTCCAGTATTGGACATAACTGTAACTTGTATGTGAATTTACGATGACCTTCTCTCTTTTTTCTTGATAGCATAACTGGGGAGGTGGGGAAACTATTCTTGCATTTCACTAAATACTGGGGGATTTTTGTTTCTTTTTTATTTTTTGCTGCTCTCTCTCTTCTTGTGGGCTCCTTTCCCACTGGATCCCTCTCTATGTCAAGGTTTCTAGCGCTGGTATCCTGTGGTAGCGCTACCGGACGCCCCTAATGCATGTAGGGCCACTTCAAAGACGCTTCTATTAAGAAGATGCCTGGGATGCCACGTGACTGAGGGGTTGCCACAGCGGTAGTTGCCAGTACAGCTCGTCAGCTGGCCTCTGTCGGGGAGTGCCGGGGACCCCGCTACTCTCAAGTAAGTGGGGAGTCCTGTGTGTGTGTGCATGCCAGTGTTATATTATGGTTTAAAGTGTGTTTCATTTCAACATTTTTAATGTTGATTTTTTTTAATCTCTTGGAGCCAGACTGGAAATCTTTGCACTGAGAGGCAGGGAAAGAAACCCGTTCCGAAGAGCTTCTTCTCACCGTGTCAAAGTACAGCAGCAGCCGTTGCCCTTGGATCTCCCAGTGGCTGATGTATTGGTCGGAAAGATCTCGCAGCTGAGGAGGCCGGGGAGAGGCAGAAAAGAAATCAGCAAGTGAACAAAACCAGCAGATTCCCCCCAGAAGAAGACTTGTGAGGGTTGCCAGCCCCATGTAACACCTGGAGATGATCTCCCACTGTGGTAACTCATTTCCAATGGTTCGAGATTAGTTGCCCTGAGAAAATGGTTGCTTTGAATTCCATGGATAGGTTCAGGCCAGTCTTATGTAGCCTTAGGAGTCAGCCTGGGCATGCCATAGGAACATGGGAATTGTAGTCCATGAACATCTGGAACACCATAGGTTGGCCACCCCTGGATTAAACCCTATTTAAGTCCCTCCCCTCCCCCAACCCCCCCCCTTCCCGGCCCCCCCCCCCCCAATCCCTAGGTTTTCCCAGTTCGGCGGGGTGGCCCTGCCAAACCCAGAAACCACCACCCCTCCTTCCAATGATGGGGATGTGACAGACAGGCAACCTGTTTCCACACTAGCAGTTTAAATCTGACATTTGCCTCAGAATAAATTGTTTCATTTTTACAGATAATTCCGACAATGTGCACAGTTAACCCCGTTGTAATCCAGCATTTTTAAAAACTCAGTTCTGATGTGTGGCAGGTTCTTTCTCCCAGGGTGAAAGTGAGAGAGACAGTGATAGATTTATAAGGGTCACAACTAGTATGAAGGAGGTTATTGTTGCATACATTACAGAGGGTTAACAGGGTAATTGATACCCATTACGAAGCTCACCCAACCACAATAGGTATCAATCAATTCGGTCACTGGTACTTCGACCTCACTAACCACTCATAGCACATGCAACAATTAACTCCTTCATTACTGGATTGTGTTACTGGCACTTGCCAAATCCCATCAACAAGTCTATACAGACCACCATTAAAAGTGGAACGTCTGAATATTTCCTTTGGCTGTTGTGGGTTTTCTGGGCTGTGCGGGCAGCATCTATTAGCGCCTACCGTTTCGCCTGCATCTATGGCTGGCATCTTCAGAGGCGTGTCATGGTAAAATGTGTTTATCTCCATGGGAGAGAGAGAAACACATGGAGAGAAACACAACTTACCATGAGATGCCAGCATAGGCAAAGCTACAAGGGGGCCGGGGGGGGGTGTGCGCCTTGCACCAGGCGCACGCCTGGGGGCGGCGGAAAATCTCTCCCAACCTCTCACCCTTTTCCCCCAAGAACCCTCCTTGCTCTCCCCCCACTTCTACCTTAGTTCCTCTTCTTTTGATCTTCAGGTTTGTTTCAGTCAGAGGGTGCTGTGCCTATCCCATCTTCAGGGCTGAAATAAGCTTGGTCCAAGCACTCACCCAGGAGACCTTTGGTAAGCCCCAAGTGGCTCCCTGCATGAAGTTCCCCTCAGAGCTTTTTTTCAGCGTGAACTGAACAGGCCACTTTTCAGCCTGAAAACAGTGGTGGGATTCAGCAGTTTCGCACCGCTTCGGCAGAACCGGTTGTTAAAATGGTGCTTGTAATTAACCAAGTTAAATTATTGGGAATCCCACCACTTGGAATCGGGTTGTTAAATTATTTGAATCCTACCACGGCCTGAAACTAAGCCTGAAACTAAGAACTAAGGTAAGTGAGGGGGCGGGGGTGCCGGGGTGCTGCCAAGCAGGAGCGGGGCGGAGGCGGGCAAGGCAGAAAACACAGAGTCTGCCCCGGGCGCAGTTTGGCCCAGCTACATCTCTAGATGCCAGTCATTGATAAGGCGAAATATTAGGAGCGAAAAATACCAGACCATAGCCACACAGCCCAGAAAACCCCCAAGACCCCGTTGATTCTGGCCATGAAAGCCTTTGACAATACGTATCTCCTCTGAGCCCCCAAGAGAGACAGTACCTGGAAGACATTTAAATTATTTCTTTTAACTGGCTGCTGTGGGTTTTCCAGGATGTGTGTCTGCAGGCAGGTAGTTTTTGCTCCTAACGTTTTGTATACCTGTCACAGTAATGTGAGTTTTTCTTTGTGGTACAGTGCGGAGTGGCTGTCCCGTGAGGGTCTACGTTTTGTCCACCTCAAAGGGAGGTGGGGCACATTTTCATGTTCCTGAGTGGAGTTCATTTACAATTGCATTTGCCTGCTACATTTTCGGAAGCTGAAATGTATTTTATGCCAGTTAGCACTTGGGAAAATGTCAGTGTAACCCATGCCATTTTAGTATTTCTTTTTTTTGCCTGTTGGATGTTAGGGCCCAGGGGACAAGAGAGCTCACTTGAGCATGTGCAGTTGGTAAGCTTGCTTACTTCTATTACCAATCCCAAGCATTTTCCCACCCTCCTCAATTGGATCTGGCCTGCAGCAGGAGCAGGAAGGCCTACAGCTTGACCTGAGGGAATGACTTATTTTTTACAGGCCCAGATTGAGGAAGACTGGCAGCAGCTACATCAGGGGATGGTAGCCAGGGGATAAGAGAGAAAAGAAGCCCTGCTTGATCTCATACTTGGACTTTTGTTGTTATTCTTTTCATTACTGGACACTGTTAATGTATAACTGGTCCTGAGTGCTTTTTCTTAAAACAGCACTGAAGATTTTGTACAATTGAGTTGGGCTGTATATATATACTCACTATATAATCACTATTATTTATCCTTAAATGACAGAAAGTTGTATTAAAGATCAAAGGTTTGTTGATTTGTTCCAGCAATTTCATATTTGTTAAGCCACAGGGTGCTGTCACATATTATTTCCTAGGTCTCTAATGGAGATTGATGTGGCCAAGGATAAGTAGGTTACATCAGCCCGGACCATCTGTCCCCCTCCCCTTCGGCCCAGGTACCACCTTGTCCAGGTCATCCTGGTCCGGTTGGAAGCCACTGAGCAAGGTGATGTCAGCAACCACCATGCCTGAGACCTGTGCCCCCGACTGTCTCCTGGAGGGAAAGGAAGGGAGGAAAAAAAGAAGCAGGAAATGAGAACTGGGACTCCTGGGTTTTGTGCAAGGGCTGCTTGAAGCCTTTCATGTGTCCTGAGGTATCACTTGATCTGGATGGCCCAGGTAGGATCTGATCTTATCAGATCTCAGAAGTTAAGTGGGGTTGGCCCTGTGTATCTTTTGAAGCAGGGCTTTTCTAAAACCAGTGTAGTTGCCCTGTATTTGTCTGTTACATCCAATGGAGTCCTTACAACGTCATAAAACTCTTTTAGGGGTTTTTGTTTCTTGTTTTTAGGAAATCTTGAACCAAAAGGGCAAATGCCTTCCACATGTCTAGTTTGGTCCACTGTCCTTACTCATAGAGATGAAGCACATTCCTAGAGTGTACCCCCTGGAAGTGGATATCACATCCTTCCCATTACTCTACCTTCCCTTGCAGGCACTGCTCCTCAGAATTCCCCACAGTGTTAAGTAATCCCCGCTAACATGGTCAAGCTAACCACCAGGGTGGGACCCTTGAGATCTCCCCAGAATTACAGCTGATTTCCAGATGACAGAGATCAGCTGTCCTGGGTGGAGAAAATGGCTACTTTGGAGTATTGGACTATCAGCATTATACCCCACTGGAGGTCCCTCTCCCTCGGCTCCCCAAACGTTGCTGTGAAGGTTGCCTGCTCTGGGTTGAGAAACTCTTGGAAATTCTTGGGGTGGAGCCAGAGATCGAAGGGCCAGAGTGCTCAAAAAAAAAGACTTCTGGTACTGGGCCCCCCAATCAAGGATGGATAAACATTACTCATTGTTTCCAAACAGTAGTTCAGGAGAAGGCTTCAGCCTCTGAAACGGCCTGGTGGGAACTACACTTTCTAGGAGACCTCGCAAGCCCCAAGGTCTCATGGGACATGTAGTTCCTCACCATGAGGCCTGCTTTCAGCCTGAAGGGAACAGGCTGCTTCTCCGCCTGCAATCTGCTTTATGAAGCTGCAAGTGTGTGTGAGGGCTGTGGGGGTGGGGGTGTTGCAGGGTTTGCCATGGAGTGCCGAGGGGATGGGGCAGGGGTCTCTCGGATTTTCTGCCCCCAGGCGCACTGCGCAAACGCTGGCAATCTCCTGGCCTCGGGTAGCTCCTGCCCTCGTGGGTGGAGAGCCTGGGGTAAAGAGGGACCTCAGTGAGGCATATAATGCCATGGGAGTTCGTCCTCCCTGCTGCAAGCCATTTTCTCCCAGGGGGGGAGCTGGAAACCCGAAGTTGTAACTCTGGGAGATCACCTCAGTCACCACTTGGAGATGGTCAACCCCCGATGGCTGCCCCCAAGTTCCACCCTCAAATCTCCAAGAATTTCCCAACCCAGAGATGGCAACCCTCCAGGGAGCTTGGGCTTAGACATATAATGCAACACTTAATTGCACCTGACATTTTGGGTAATATTTGCACAGTGCCTCAGGACCCACACCTCGAAAGTTAAGCTTCCAGGCCCAAAACATGTCAGGATGCATTTATTTATATCCACTTCCCCCCCCCCCCCATCAGAACTCAAAGCAGCGTAGAAAACTGCCTCCCTGCCTCCTACTTCTCACAACAACCCTGTGAGGTAGGCCATGCTGGGAGCTTGTGAGGGGCCAAGGTCGCCCAGAGAGCTTCCATGGTAGAATTAGGGATTCTTTTAAAAAAAAATTATTTGTATAGTCGGATCATTCCAATACATACATATATAATAATTCTACATTTTATCCAAACCATACAGTTTTCCCCGTTTTTCCGCTCTCCCTCCCTGAATTAGAGATTCTCCAGTCCTGTGCCTCGCCAGGAGTCCATCGCTTGGACCACTTCATCCAATCCGCACTCACACTCTTATTTCAGGAATGCTCTAGCACACTGCAGTGTAATGCATTTCTCATTGTGCATTTATGCTGGACTAAAAATATTTGTGTCCTTTCTTGCCTTGAGGCAGCTTAGCTTTTACGCAACACTTCAGCTTGTCTATCCAATTGGGGACCCAAAGTGGCTTATGGACATCTTTCTCCTCCATTTCCATCCTCCCTCACATACAACCCTGTGAGGCTGGTTAGCTTCAGAGAGGACACTCAGCCCTAAGGCTGGCTCTGAGAGCTTTCAAGACAGGGTAAAGAGAGATTTTGAACCCTGGTCTCCTGTGATCCTGGTCTAGCCACTCTGACTTGTCTCTTAGCAGACTGAGAGGAGAGAGCACTCCATGGTCTGGGACCACTGAGAGGAAGCAAACAAGAAAAACACAGGAAGTCCTACCTGTAAACCCCATGCTCAGAAATGGGCTGGACCCTATAGGGGTGGAGACTCAAAGCTAAGCAGGCAGGCTGCAGAGCTCATGCGTAGTTTGGAGGAGACAAGCAGAGGTGGATCCAGCAGGTTCTCACCAGTTCCCCCGAGAGTAAGCTACTAATTATTTTGTGTGTGTGCCGCAGAGGGGTTACCACTGGGTCCGCTTCACCTCCACGCCTCTCGCCTCCTGAGGAGGCACCTCTGCCTTTTGAACGCGAAGGTTCCATATAGCCATTTCAAGTACTAATAATGTAACTCCCTGAATCCAAAGTTAATCCCTTCCAGGTACTGCAAATTCATTGATTCTCAGCCTTTCGTGGCCTTTCCTTTTTTTATCTCCCCAGTCTCTAATCAAAGAACCTGTGTGTTCTCCATTTGCTGTGTTCCAGGATTTCCAGTGAGTTGGGGCATTTCTATAATGTGTGATGATGATTTAGAAATGACCTGGCGCAAAAAAAATCTCGTGGAATGTCGGTATGGCTGCCCACAAGGGCAATCTAACTCAGGTTTTGCCTCCAGGGCTCATAGTTTGCCCAGGTACACCTCTGCCCCCCCCTTTGCTGAGGGGGGGGCTGGGCGAGGGAACCTGTTCCTAAAATTTTTGGATCCCACCACTGCTTTCATTGCTTATTCTTCCTCCCTTGTGTTGAAGGTCCCCCCTGTATTTTTTTTTTTTTCAAGTGCTTTTCGCTGTTCAATAAGCTTTTCCTTGTGGTTTGTGGGGAGCACCTTTCTCTGGTGTTCAGGTGCAACCCTTTGTGAGAGGAGACTTATCTACGGCACGCTAGTTTGCAGGGACTCCTGACCAGGATGACTTCCAGGTGGGCTAGCCTGACCTGCTGCCAGATCTCGTAAATCTAAGTATGGTCAGCCCTCGATCACTCACTTGGAACAGGGGAGACCACCAAAGAAGTCCAGGGTCCTCCTTGGTGAGTAAGTAGAGTAAGATGGCAAACCACCTGTTCGCTCTCTTGCCTTTGACAGCCCTGCAGAGTCACTTATAGGTTGGTTGTGACTCCTGCTGCCACTGGGGTTAACCCTAACTCCTGGCCTGTATGGGTCTTGGGGTCTAGCCTGATCTATCCCATATTTCCCCTGGAAATAAGACATCCCTCTGAAAAATAAGACTTAATAGAGGTTTTATTGAAGTGCTAAATATATGCATCCCCTAAAGTAAGATCGTTGTGTAAAGTTATTTGGAAGCATGCCCAACAACCAGAGTACATGGCAGTTGTGGGTTTTAAAAAAAATAAGACATTTTCATCCCCTGAAAATGCTAATGCATAGTGCATCTTTGGGGAGCAAAAAATTAATATAAGCATACCGGTCTTATTTTTTTTTTTTTGGGAAACAGGGTGATTAGATCCTCAGCAACTAAGGGAGTGGTTGGCCCTTGGTTAGTACCTGGATGGGAGACTGCAGAGGCAGGCAAAAGCAAACCATCTCTTCATCTCTCTTTCCTTCCCTAAAATACTTGCGGGGCTGCTGTAAGTGTCAGGACCAAGTTTTACTCGTAATCCTCTGTAAAGTTTCTATCATTTCCCAATCCCTGTAAGTTTCATTTCTCCAACTTCTGGTTCCCGCTGCAACCGTAGTGACACTTCATATACTGGAACCAGGGCAAGAACCCTCACCTCCAGTACCCTGTAGCTAGGTGACACAACCAATAAAGTTCGTTCCTCTTTCTCATAAAGTCGACTTCTGCTTTGAGTAGTGTTCCCAGCATTACAGGTAAGCCCCTGTGACTTGATGGTACCTTTCCCACCTCACCCCCCACTGGGGAGAGTTTCAGACTCTTCTGAAAAAATAAATGTCCTGCCCTTTACCAGAGGCTTGGATTAAAATTATTTGATTAGGTGGTATTTACCTCCATGTAGGGAAAAACTTCTAGCTTCCCATGAGAGACATTAAAGCACTGTGATGCTTTTTGTCAAGTCTGGTTGGTCACTTTACTTATTCCCCCACCTTCATAGATTTGTTCGCTCCCTTGACATTTGCTACCACTATTCCCACTTGCAATATTTTTTTATAGGACACTCCACCACCTTGCTTTCTCTTCCTGTTTTCACTCAAACAAGTGATTCTGTCTTACTCTGAGGTGATCTCCACTAATCCAGGAGCGGCACCTCAGCTGCCCTGTAGCTTCCTCTATCCTGGCTTACTTCCCTCAAAGCCTTCAGGAGCGGATCAGAAAAATGGCTCCTGGGAAAGCAGTATGGAGGGGCCAAGGGGACGGGCGGCGTCAGTGGCACCAGGTGCATGCCTGGGGCTAAAAATTTCCCTGGCCCTCCCCCTCCTTCCCCCACTCCACCCCCCCCCAAGTAGCCCCCCCCCCACACAGCACACACACACACACACACCAACCCTTCCACACTTCTACCAACACCTTTTCTTTTTTGTAGTACTTTTTTTTGAGGGCTGAAAGCAGCCTAGTTGCCAGTTCAGGGGAAAACTGCCTGAGGAATCCTGAGCAGTCTCTGTGAGACCTTTGGGGCTCATGTCACCTGGGAAGTATATAGTCTGCCAGGCAGCTTTCTCCTTTGAACTGTGGGCAACGGTGGGGCCATACACTCCTGGCGACCTGGCTTAGATTGATCCAGCTACGCCTGTGCTGGAAAGAGCCATGACCCTTCCACTTCCAGAGGCGCAGCAAGGTGAAATGCCTGTATGCATCTCAGTGTGTCCCTCCCGGGCCCCCCCGGCCCTCCTGCCCTGTCCTGCCCCCCCTGGAATGCCACACACATTAAGTGACCCCTGAATGCTCCTTGCCACACTCCCCATTGTGTAAGATGCCCAGTGCTCCCTCTCATTCCTCCTTTGAGCCACGCCTCTGCCCACTTCCAAGCTCCCATCAACTGCTGGAGGGCTGAAGAACCAGTGTAGGGAGAGAATGCACCATTCTCTCTTCCCCTCACCAGTTCCATGCTGCACTCTGGGCCAGCAGGGTGAAGCCAACACTGCTGGGTTCCTCTCTAACCACTGTGATGAAGCAAGCAGGAGGTCTGGGATAAGATGGCTCTCCCAGACTCAGGCCCACCAGGTTTTTTGCCAGCAAAGTGGAACGGCCAATCTATTGCTTTGTCAGGGAAGGGACTCGATTTTGGAGCTAGGGATTAGGCCCCCAGGCCACCAGTAGGAGATGATTTTCTGCAAAACAAAGTTTGTGTTCTGCCATTGAACACTGGAAACCAGTGTCCCAACAGTTGTCTTGTTTGGGTTAGAATGTACTCAATGCTTAGGCTTCTAGTTTAAGTGACAGAGTTGTTATAGGTTGTCAAAAGGCCAGGAAGAGAGGCAGCTGGAAGTTTGTTTGTCACAGCCCCTGAGTACTGGTAGACTTCCCTCTGTGATACACACTTCCTGAAGATGCTAGCCACAGATGGCAGGCAAAACATTAGGGAACAAGATCCACCAGGACCACTGCCATTAATAGCCTGGAAAACCCAAACACCACAACTAATACTGTATAGTTGTGGCTGCCTGCCCTCAGCCTTGTACAAGCTCCTCTTTGGCAAAATTTCTGACTCAGGAGGGCGGCCCCAATATTAATGGATGAAGGTCCAAATAGCAACAAAATGGTGCTAATTTCAAGAGATATCCTACAAAATGCCAGGGAGTGAGGTCTGAAAGAACCTTAATTATCAAGTCTCTTCCATACGCTTAGGGTTAACAAGAAGCCCTTTTAAAATGAACATAATGGTTTAAAAATATTTCCTGCAAAAGGCACTTCAAGCACACATGTAGTGGGTGGGTGCAGTGGTTAAGAGCATATGGACTCTTAATCTGGACAAGCTGGCTCTGATTCCCCACTCTTTCCTAGCCATGGAGCAGCGGACTCTTGCCGCAGATTCTTGTCTGGTGAATTGGGTTTGTTTCTCCTTCCTTGGGCCAGTCACAGTTCCCTCAGAACTCTCTGCCCCACTTACCTCTCAACAGAGGCATACCTGTATCGGCACTGAGACACAATTTGTCTCCCGACACTGCCCAGCCTCCTCACCAGTCCCTAGGTTCCGCCCCACTGCTGGGTGCCTTGGACCCCGCCATGTAATATGGACATGGGGAAGGTCTAGGCTCCGCCCAACTCTAGACTCCTCCTGCCAGCTGCCTCCTATGAAGCCAGCAGGCCAGTAGCCCCCTTCTAATCTCCTCCGGCAGGCTTGCAGAAAAGACTAAAAGTCCCTCTTTGATGACCTTTTACTGACCTTTTGGATGACCTCTCTTCACCCAGGCTGCCATTGGCGGCTCCTCTCCAGAAAGCCCCCCCATGCCAGGCAATGGGGCTGTGGGGAGGGATTATTTTAATGCTACTTTTTTATGATTGGTATTTTTATGGTGTTTTTTATTGCAGTTTCTGTATTGATTTTAAACTTGTGTAAGCTGCATAGAGATGCTAGTTTGAGGCAGGATATAAATATTTATAATTAATTCATTAAATAAGAGCAAGTGAGGATCCGTGGGGGGGGGGGGGGGTGTTGGCCAGTTGGCAGTCATTTGAGGAAGGGCTGATGCAAACTCTGTGTGTGAGGACAACGTTATTTTTTTCTTCACTGCCTAGAAAGAACCAAAACACACTCTCTGAAACTCCTTCATTCAGAGGTGGGATCCAGCAGGTTCTCACCAGTTCCCGAGAGTGGGTTACTAATTATTTGTGTGTGCCGAGAGGGTTTCACACTGGGTAACCGCTTTTCCATCTCCACTGCCTCCCTTGAGAGAGGTGCACCCTGCCTTTGGAACGTATACAGTTCCATATAGCCATTACTGGGCGACTAATAATGTAACTCCCTGAACTGGGTTAATCCCCTTCCAGGTACTGCACCATTGATTCTCAGCCTTTCGGCTCTTTATCTCCCCCCCAGTCTCCTACTTCAAGGTCTGTGTTTCTCCCATTGCTGCGTTCAGATTTGTGAGTTGGGGCATTTTCTAGTAATGTGGATGATGATTTGCAAAATGACCTGGTGCAAAAAAAATTTCTGTGTGGGGTCGCAGGGTGGCTGCCCATTGGGCAATCTAACCCTGTAGGTTTCCTTTGCCCAGGGCTCATGTTTGCCTTGGTACACCCTTCTGCCAAGCCCCTTGCTGAGGGGGGGGCATGGCGAGGGAACTCTGTCTCTCAAAATTTTGGATCCCACCACTGAGACACAAGGCTACTAGACTCCTCGACCTTGGTTTGTATAAGCCCTTTAACACCTTGTTGGCGGGTTTTTTATGTTTGTAATGGGTGAGAGTTCTTCTGGAAAACCGGTCATCATAGTTTAATCCTGTCTATTAAGCCCTTGAGTCTTCTCAGGAGCCAAACTCCATTTGGGTAAAGAAGAATTGGACTTGGCAGTATCAGTAGACTGTAAATATAAGGACTTGAAAATGCAACCTGAACAGTGTGGGATGTTAAACAAGCATGTTAAATGTGATGTTAAATGTTGATGTTATATGTTGTATGTTAAGAAAGTAAACCATTTTGTTTTCAAAATTTGTTGTTGCAAACTCATTCCAAGTTCTGCCCCACAGAACCCACAGATAGAGGTTACACTACCTCCCATACTGGGTCACTGGACGTTAGCATGGCCCTTTCACCTACCAGATGCAGACATTATAGGTGACATCTCTTCGCTGCTGGTCGGGACCTTTGACTTCTCTCCGGCGGCGCTGGCGGGCATCAAATAACTGGATAGGCGACAGAGGCTGGTCAGCAGGCAGCGACTCTCCGGTACCATAGTCTTCATCCTCATAGTAGTATTCACTCAATGTTGCTGTTGCAAAAAAGAGAGAAAGACCACAAAATATTTGTTGGCCTGCAACCATTTATGCCTGCCGAGGCTTGTGGAGCAGAATGAAGAGTTGAAAACGTAATTCAGCTCCTGCAAGTGGCTGGGAGTCAAAGGAGCAAGATTGCCTTTGAATCTGTGTCATCTCAAAGACCTTTGCCTCCCTCCATACTGTGGTTCTGAACCAAACTTCAGCTTCAGCCCATCTTGAAAGTACCCAGTTTCTGAAGGGCAGCAGGTATATTTGAGATATATAATCCTGTCAAGCAAAGTAACGGGCGGAAATGTGGATTGTGCGGCACATCAAATTAGAATAGTTATCTGTCAAAAAAGACCAGATCGCGCATCACAGAAGTTCATACTAAAACATGAGCAGAACTTTTACTAGCCTGAGAGAGATATTTCCATTCTATACACAGTGTTGTGGCACAGGAACAGGGAAATTATCTTATATTGCTGTCAATGCCTTTTACATCTCCAGCGTTGGACAACCATAAGCCATGGCTATATCATGTTTAAGGTTTTCTGAGGAAAAATCATGTAGTCCTTAATCAAGCTTTCTTGAAAAAAAAGATCTCTGCAAAATGGCAGCTTAAAGTCATTGCACAGAATCATAAAGAGTGTCTTTGTTAAGAGAGCATTCAATGTTCCTGCATTCCAGAAAAGATACTTGTTGGCGTTTGTATGCAAGTCAAAGCTCTCAGTGAAAAAAAAAAAAATAATACTATCTTCAACTTTTAGAGCATATCTAAAAGCACAGACCCAGAAATTAGAAAATAAAAAATAAAAGCATTTTAAAACATCTCAGCTAAAAGTATACTTTGAGATGTAATTTAAGCAAGTCTTCTTTTTGAAAACATTATTAGTAAGTATTAAAAAATTCTTGCTTAAAATATAGCAAAGGGCCCTTTACTTTCTCTAAACAGCCCTATTGTTTCTTCCCACATTCCAAAGAAAAAAGATACTTCAATTTTTTTTGAAGCAACTAGCTAAAAAAGTGTGTGTAAAGAACTAGTCAGCGGAATTAAAAGCAAAGTGTGAGTCAAGCCATGTGAGAAACCATATTCTTAAGAATGCTATTTTAAACAATGTATCAGCCATGATTAACAACATTGAAACATTGAAAACGCCGCTGAACTGACAGGGATTTGGCTTTGCAACATACTTTATGGTGCATCATCAGCCGTTTTTTTCCTATATAAGAACTGTGACATTTGCATAACTAGCCGACTCTCTTGATTCCTAAATAGACCTTCTGTTGGGTTGGAATAAAATTATTATTTATTTAATTCTACCCTTTGTTGGCCTCAAGTTGATTAGCTACCTTTTATTGTCGACTTTACCCAGTGCGGTAACAGTATGGACATAACAGCAGTTACGCGCACGGCTACTGGCTTTGCCATATACAATATCTTATATAGTCTAGCTCGGTGGTTATATATTTCTATACCATTTGGTTTACAGCAGTATACAGAGCACAGAGCACATCTTTTCTCTCAGTCAGTCAGTCAGTCAGTCAGTCAGTCAGTCTTCTGGTGTGTGGTGAGGGAACAGAACACTACCAACGGATTTTAACTGTCACCTTTGGAATGTTCATGCAGCTTCCCAGAATTCCATGCTGTTCTTGCTGCTGCTGCTGCATGCAAAGCAAGGCTGGAAATTCCAACAGTTTCAACAGGGAATTCCCAACAGAATAAGCCCTCAGAGGCCTGACTGGGAACTTATCTGAGGATTTTCAAAGGTCAGGATCGAGGCCTCACTGTGGTTCACGCTTCTTTGCTTCTCCTCACACCTCGAAACTACAAAAACATGTGCACATTTGGGCACAAATTTATGTCCTTCATAGAATTACTCTTTTCCCTGAGTTAGAATTTGGGTTTCTCCAACGTAACTGAATCTTGAACACATACATCATGCCTCAGCCATGGGTTTGTCTTCTCTGGATCAATTTCTGAACAACTGTTTCAGTCACTGATTTCTTAGCAGCCAATTTAAATTAACTGTATGGTTTCATACACTGAGTTTACATCTTGTGAACCACTGTGTGTTGTCTCCTTGGTAGCAGCAAGGATCTAGGTTTGCTAACCTCCAGAGATCTCCTGGATTTCCAAAGGATCTCCAGAATCAGTTCCCTGGAGAAAACGGCTGATTTGGAGGATAGACTTTCTGTAGCTATGAATTCTCAGTGACAAATTCCCTCCTCCCTCCCCAAACCTCTTGTTCTCACACTGTACCCCTGAATTCTCCAGATATTTCCCAATCCAGAGTTGGCAACCCTGACTCTGTGGCATTTCTGTTACCATCGGGGTAACGTGTTTAATAAAAATTAGCTAATAAGCTTGATTTCAACAAGGAATAAAAATTAAAGAAATACTTCCTTATTCCAAAACCAACAGAGAGGGTCTATTCATTGTAACTGTGAGGAGTCGCTACTTGATTATACAAATGTCACAGTTCTTAGTAGGAAGGGCGACTTTATATCCAGATACATGGATTATACTTATCAGCCCCTGGCAGCATATTTAATAATTTGGCCATGCTGGCAGGGGCTGATGGGAATTGTAGTCCATAACATCTGAGTGCCAAAGGTTCGGCCAACCACGGTTATAGGGTAAGCACAGCTGATGCACCATAAATGTTGCAAAGCCAAATCCTGTCAGTTCATGACGCTTTCAACTTTCCTTCACCATTGTTAGTCATGTATGATACATTGTTAAAGCCAGTATATCTCTTAAGAATATGGTTTCTCACATGTATTTTGACCTCACACTCTCGCTTGACCTCTGTCAATCTCAGTTCTTTTCTTACACACACTTTTCAGCTAGTTGCTATGAAAGTTTCTTTCTTTGGAAATGTGGAAGAAACAATAGCCTGTTTAGGAAAGCAAAGTGCTTTTACTATATTTTCTAGCAAGAATTTTTAATACTCAAAACAATGTCTTCAAAAAAAAGACTCTGCCAGTTAAGCCATATAAGCATACTTTAGCTGAATAGTTTAAATGCTTTTATTTCTATTTTCTAATTCCTGGGTCTGTGCTTTTTTAGATATGCTCTAGTTGAAGATATTATTTTCTTGTTTCTAATTTGCATACAAGCTATTAACAAGTATATCTTTTTCTGGAATGCAGAAACGTGGAATGCTTTCTCCCAACAAAGACACACTTTTATTATTCTGTGCAATGACTTTAAGCTGTATTTTTACCGCAACCTCTTTTTCAGAGAGCTTGAATAAGGCCTACATGATTTTGCCTTCAGAAAACCCAAACAGTGCAAAAGGCTCTATTTGGATCTCCTGCTTCAGAAGCTTTGTTATTGCCTTCAGCACAGAGATGTAAAATGCATTAACTGGCTTTCTTAATATAAAAATACTCCTCTATTCTGTGCCTTATATTTCTATTTTCAACCCCGACTTCTACTATCCTCGCTAACTGAGCCACTCACATCTACTCCTTAAGCCAAGGGTTTGGCAGGAGGTGTTTTGCACGGCCATGACATGAAACTGTTTCAGGATCTGAGGGAAATTGAAGGGACACAAGACTTGATTCCATAAACTCTTCCTAGCAGAAGGGCCACACAAGAGCCTCCAAAGCATGCAGGTATCTAAGAGTTCTTAGCTTCTGTCACCTGCTCCCTCCTGCACTAGGTTTTCTCCTCCGATCCTACTCCTTGGACAGAAGTAGAGAATAAGGTTACATTTTTTTCCCCTTTCTTTTGGTGATGGACCTTATGCCCTTTACCAGATGCCCTTGTGAAAACAGAGAGAAGCGCACTGACGCGGGCTAGCAGCAATAGCTGTGTAAGCTGGAGAAATATTGACAAGCGCTAAAACCTTTGAAATGTATCTAGAGCAAGACCCAAAAATTATTTGGTGTCATATAATTCATTTGGGTAAATCTATTTTAACAACAGCCACCAAAAAAGCAAGAGCGCATGATAATCATATTCTTTCAAAAGTGTGCTGAAAGACTCTTAAGGAACACATCCATGAAAAATTCTCATTAAATTGCCACAGGAGGTGGTGATCGCCACTAACCTGATAGCTTTAAAAAAAGGGCTCTGACATACTTATGGAGTGAGAAGTCGATCTCATGGCTACCAATCTTGATCCTCTTTGATCTGAGATTGCAAACAGCTTCGCGAGACCAGGTGCTTATGTGATGTATGGCGGCAGCAGAAGGCCCTTGCTTTTCACATCCTGCATGTGATTCTTAAAGGCACCTGGTGGGCCACTGCTGTAGTAGCAGAGCGCTGGACTAGATGGACTCCGTCTGACCAGCAGGCTAGTTCTTATGTTCTTAGTGGTTCTGCTGATTATTTTCTTTACCCCGGGATGAGAGCACCCACTAAACCTAGCCAGGGCCTGGATATGATCCGATTTCGTACAAGATGTCAAGGGCAAGTGGTATGTCTCCAAAATCTATGTAAGCACTAGTATGAGAGTTGTTCCACAAATGAGATGGACTCCACCCAAATAACTGATCACAGAAACTCACAATGTAGCTCTAGGAGGAATTTCTCTTACCGGAAGAAAGTGACAAAGAAAAACACCAAACTTATTCGTAAACTTCTTTGGATCTATTATTTTCTGATTTACCATTTCTGTAACTTTCTTAGAAACCCTCTTTTCACCCTTCCATTATAATCCCCCTAGGAACTAAGATCCTGATGTGCAGGGTCATACTTTAAGGGTTTCGGGGTGGGTGGAGGGGTGTTGAGGGAGACAATGGTTTTTTCCACATTCTCAGTTTCCAAGGTCCAGTTTCTACAGTGGTTTTTTTTTTTAAGTTCTGCATGTGTTTTGCTCCCTCTAGTGGTTGATTCAATATAAACATGCTTTAAATGCAGCATAAAGACCTGCAGTTTAAATCTGGCAAGGGAAGATACACTTCGCAATTACAGCTACTTTATGTTGAATCAACCATTATATCTTTCTCAGCAATAAAGAACTAAACAGAACTGTAACTTCATCTGCCCCGTGCTGGGCTGTCTTTGTTTTGGAATGCTCTGCTTAGGTTCTAGAGCCTACCTATCAAAACTGGAGCATTCTAAAACAAAGACGGCAGATGAACAATTCTACTTCGTTTTTTTTGTTGAAAAGGATATAGGGGGAACAAAGCACATACAGAACTGACCCTTCCCATAAAACATGAACTTAGAAGCCAGGAAACTGAGAAGGCAGAGAAGTCCAAGGTTGCTTGACACTGTGTCTCCCTTTCAAAGACACAAAATGACTTCGCTAAAAGCCGCACTCATTAAGCCATTAAGAACCGCTCTTTGACCCCTCAAGATGTCCCCAGTTCGGGCTCTCTGGCGCTCTCTGCATGGAGGCCAATCTTCTGGTAGTCCCCAGCCCCTCAATGATGCGTTGGTCTCCACTAGGGCTTTCTACAGCCCTGGCTCCCCGCCTGGGTGGAACGCCCTCCAACTGTCCGGGGTCTCATGCGGGATTTTGGAGAGTTCAAGAGGGCCTGTAAGAGACCCAGGCTGTTCCACCGGCCTTTTGAGATGCCAGCCTGATGGCTCCCTTTCTCCCTTTTATCATCTGTACCCTTTTCCATCTTGCAGGCCTTCCGCTCCCTCTTAAGAGGGTTTTTTTTAGATGACTGGATGCCATATTTTTACATTTTATATTTTACTGCATTTTGTATGCTTCGTATTTTTAAAATGGTTTGAATTCGATGCTTAGAGCCCTTATTTTATCTTATATTGCATTTAATTTATTGAGAGGGCTCCTTTTGCTTATTTTATGTTATATTGAATATTGTACAATCCGCCCAAGATTCCAAGTGGGCAAGGTATAAAATCAAATAAATCCAACTAACCAAATAACTAACTAACTAACTAACTAACTAACCAACTAACTGGTCCAACTAACTTACCAATCCAACTAACTCAACTAACTAACTAACCAACTAACTAACCAACTAACTACAACAACAACAACAACAACAACAATAATAATATATACCCTTTTAAAAAAAAATTCCCCTTCTGTTTCTTCTTAGTGATGCCAATAGAAGGAAGGGTATGTCCACTAATCAATCCTTAGTTCCTAATACCAGTAAAGGCAGTATTTAAAATAAAAGTCCTGACGTGCTTTAAAACTTCAAGTAAGAATCCAGGTACATAAGGGGAGAGAGGGAGGGAACATAGGAATTTCCCACTTTCTTTCATATTGGAAGGCAGTGGAAAGTCCAGCTTGTTATTAGCGAGAGTAATAGGTAAATAAGCCTCATCCAGATAACAGATAAGACTCATACGATCATCCCTTCGCCAGGCATGCTGGCAGGGGATGATGGGAAACCGCAGTCCATAACATATGGAGGGCTGGCGAAGCTCTGACACCTGTGCTATAAAGTGGGATAATGCATGGCTCTAGACAGGTACAATGTGGATTCAGATTCCCTCTGCTGTGAGATTTGGATTTTGAGTGAATCCCTTTGGTCAGCTGAGATCTCCTCACCCTGTCCTAACTTGCTGGATTAAGAAGGGCAACATGAAGAAGAAAACCGTGGTTGCTACATTGTGATATTATACATTTTAAAGGGCCAAGTGACGATAATTATTAGTCAAAGTTCCTTTTCCCTTCCCTTCCACCTTTACATGGATGTTACTTCCCAAGGAAAACTGGCACAGAGAGAGGGCGAGAAAAGAGAGAGAGAGGGAGAGGGAGAGTGATGGCACACAGTGATAGCATTTGGGAACCAGTTAGAAAACTGAATCAAAGGCACTGGGTGGTTTGTGAGGCCAGGAGTGGAAGGAAGGGGCTTCCCCAGTGGCGAAGCCACCAGGGGACGCAGGGAAGCCATGCACAGGTGCACAATTTTGGGTCACCGTAGCCAGCCCCAGACCCTCCCCTTCATCGCAGCTTCACTTACATTACAAAACCGAGCAGGGCTGAGAATCAGGCTCTTGCGCCCCGGTGGTGGGTCTCCTGGGAAAATGTAGTTCTGCAATTGAAAGGGCTCTTCGGAAGCCTGGAAGGGAACAGGCTTTGTTCTCCAGCCTGCTCGGCTTCTAAAGTGGGCGTGGGGCTGTGGGGATGCCGTGTGTGCGGGGGGGCTGCTGGGGTGGGGCGGTGCCAGGAGCGCGATTCTGGCTATTAATTGGCCCACTAGCTACGCTCTGGCCTTCCCCATCTACTGTGGGACCTCCTCTGGAAGAAAACCCAGTGAAAAAAAAATAACTGCGTACTCTTCCTGGATTGGGTCATCCGACCTCCCAAGGGAGATTTGTTTTGGCAAGCTTCTCCCGGCAGTGGTGAGGGTCACTTTCAGTTCATTGTCTTCCTGGTCGAAGGTGCTGATCCAATAATTAGACAGAGCTTGCAGAGCTACCACAGTGTCCTGAAAGAGAACACGTGCACACACATATACACACATGAAGCTCCCTGAAGAAGAAGAAGAAGAAGAAGAAGAAGAAGAAGAAGAAGAAGAAGAAGAAGAAGAAGAAGAAGAAGAAGAAGAAGAAGAAGAAGAAGAAGAAGAAGAAGAAGAAGAAGAAGAAAGAAGAAGAAGAAGAAGAAGAAGAAGAAGAAGAAGAAGAAGAAGAAGAAGAAGAAGAAGAAGAAGAAGAAGAAGAAGCAGAGTTTGATTTATATCCCCCCCTTCCTCCCGCAGGAGAATCTGCTGGGCTGATAATCCTTTGCCCTCAGTCTTCCTCACCACAACAAACACCCTGTGAGGTAGGTGGGGTTGAGAGAGCTCCGAGAAGCTGTGACTAGCCCAAGGTCACCCAGCTGGGTCACCCAGCCGTTGAATCATAGAACCCTAGATGATCAAGTCCCATGTCAATTACTTGACTGGCAGCGGCTCAGATCACATCATTGCAGCCGGTTTATGACAACCCAGTAGGGTTTTCAAAGCAAGAGACGTTCAGACATGGCTCACCATTGCCCGCCTCTGTGTAGCAATCATGGTCTCCCATCCAAATACTGACCAGAGCCAACCCTACTTAGCTTCTGAGATCTGACGAGGTTGGGCTAGCCCAGGGGTCGGGAACCTTTTCCCCTCAAAGAGCCATTTGGCTCACCCCCCCCCTCACCCCCCCAATTCTCAGCGTTGGCACGCTTCCACTCCTTGCCCCACCTTACCGCCTCACAATATTACACACCCGCCTGCAGGGCAGGCGGGGATAGGCCCGGCGCGCTCGGCCTCTTGCCGGGCTGCCGGGCGAAAGTGCTGCGCCTCCGCCTCTGCTCCTTGCAGGGCTGGTGTGAAGAGGTGCCCGCGTGCTCGGCCGGGCCGGGCCGCTGGTCGGCGCCATTTGTTGCAGGGCGGAGAAAGCTCGCTCGCCCGGCCGCTGGAACGATAAGCCGCTTCTGTTACTGCGAGGGTTGAGAAGAGGGTGCCCGGGCGGCTCGCCGGCCAGCGATGCTTCGCTTCTGTTACGAGGGCGGGAGAAGAGGTGTCCGCTGCTCGGCCGGGTCGGCCGGAACACGCCTGTTTACGCAGGGCGGGTGCTCGCTGCTCGGCCGTCGCCGGGAATTGATGCGCTCAGCCTCTGCAGCAGGGCGGGAGAAAAGTTCATGGCTCGCCGGGCCGCCGCCGTGGGAACGATCGCTACCGGCCTCTTGTTCGCAGGGCGGAGTCTCCCGCTGCCCGGCTGATGGAGCCGCAGAGCAGCCGGGCGAAAGAGAGCCGCGATGCGGCTCATGCTGGTCATCGGTTCCTCGACCCTCTGGGCTGTTCCCTCTAGCTATCCATGTTAGGGGTATCATCTACTACTTGATCCTTCTTTACTGGAGGTGCCAGAGATTGAACCTGGGCCCTTCTGCATGCCAAACGCAAGCTCCACTCCTGAGGCTGTGACCCAGGGTTTGGTCCTAGTCCAGCCCAGTCACTGCCATGCCAGTTTTCCTGCAGTAGATTTAAATTCTGATCCTATCACACTCTCCCAAACCAAACAAGAAAAGGGAGACAAAGCCGCCCAATAGTCCGGAAGGTTCACTCCTTGGCTATTGGAATCCTCCTCAGCTCTAGGCCCAAGTCTCAGGCTAAGAGTTTCGACCAAGCCCTTGCCCTCCTAGAAAGAGCGCTTCCTTTACCTGTAATAACCACCCCCCTCAGAGATCTAAAAAATCAGAGATGCCGGAAGGAGCCAGGATAGCCCACCCAGTCCTGAACCCTCACCCTAGACGAAAGTGTCCCAGATGTGGGCGTTCTGTCCAGCCTCATAAGAAAACAGACAGCATGTCCATAGCCCTATTTCCTTGCTTCACACCATGCTTGGATACCCCTCCAATACCCCTTTTGCAAAAGGCAAAGTGTTCTGTTCATTTCAGTTGGTACCTGTGTTGATTTGAAGCCTCCACCATAATTCCTTTGTTCTGTCAGCCATTTTGCGACTTGGCGAGCTGTTTGGGTGTCCTTGCATCACTAAGTGGAGGAGTCCGTGAGTCTGCGTGGCTTCCACTGAGATGGCCGACGCCAAGCTGGCATCATGCCGGTCAGGATTTTGTCTCCCCAGAAGCTAGCCTCCTGGCCCTCCAATCACCAGTGGATCTCTCTGTTTTGTCTGGAAGGAGAGAACGGCATTTCATTTCCTGTCTTACTCAAGTTGGCAGCAATATAATTTGCCACCAGCAGCAGGTGCCTGAGAGCTGGGCCTCGTCGGTCACAATCGAGTGGAACATGGCTAATACCACTGTTTGAATCCTGCACCACCATGGGAACCTGTTACTAAAATTTTGATCCCACCACTGGGTACCTAGTTTGACACCTGTGCCCCACATCACACACATCCCTAGGCCTCCTCCTTTTCCAGTTACAAAGCATCACCAGGTTAGATTAAGCACATATAATCTGGCCCTCTTTCTGCTGTAGCTCCGCCTTAAATTCCTTCCTGTGAGGTGGAGTTTATTAAGCCCCACCTTTACATGGGCAAACTGGAGACCTTTGAGACAGACAGAGACAGCAGGCAGAGCTTAATTAGAAGTCAAAATGGCTAATCAAGGTCTGTACTTGGATCCTGTGGTGGCTAGATTCTTCATGGCATCAGCACACTGATGGCAGTCTTGTTTTGTAAAGCATGAGAGGAAGGAACTGAGATGCAGGCCAGGTAGGGGACTCAGGAGATGATCTTCCAGCGAACGGGCCAGGAAGGCGGTGGCTTGAGAGAGGCGATCGTTCTGGAAGAGAAGTCAACAGAGTTGGAGCTAGTGAAGGAGACCAAGGACAGCACTTCTTTTCCCACCTTCTGTAGCTCGAGGATTGATTCTCACATTGCAAAGTCCTTGTGGACCCCACGAAGATGCTGGATCACATGGGAACAGTGGCTTGCGCATTCATTTCCTCAACAAGGTGAACTACCACCCTCCGAGGCCATTCTAGGCGAGGAAAATGGCAGGCCGGTGTTTGTGTGGGGAGCAAGCAGGTGCTCCAGGGAAACACATGAACTCTTTAACTCACACATGATAATGCATAGCCTAAGTGGTGTACAAATTGTACTGTGTAATGTGAAACTGGTCCTGCTTGTTAAGCTTGCTGCCCCTTCCCCTTGTTTCCCGGGTCCTTATATAGATACAATGAGCCAGACCCTGATAGCTGAGGGAAAGGGGGCATATGACAATAGCTGATGTTTGTTTCAGTTAATTAATTAACACTTTTAGCCCAATTAAGATAAGGCATGAGAGGAACAATTCTCTGATTTCTTCAGCTGCAGATCTTCCAGCACCAGTCCTATTGTTGTTGCTATTCTTGGGGTGGGGGGTGGGGGAGCTAGGGTTGAGATTGAAGAACAAGATATGAGATAAGAACAAGGAAGCATAGGTTAAGGAACTTATAAAGAAAACAGGGAGGTGACGGAGTAGGAAAGTGGAATAAAATAGTCCTGCAGAAGGAAAAAGAGGTGTCTGGATTTATACCCCCCCTTTCTCTCCTTTCCCTTCCTCTTCCCACAACAGACACCTTGTGAGGTAGGTGGAGCTGAGAGAGTTCTGAGAGAACTGTGACTAGCCCAAGGTCACCTCAGCAAGATTCATGTGCAGGAGCAGGAAAATAACCAGTCTACTCAGAGAAGAGCTTCTGCTGCTGAGATTAGAGGAGTGGGGAATCAAACCCAGTTCTCTAGATTAGACTCCATTTGCTCTTAATCATAATCACATATGGTCTCCCTTAGTCTTAGGTGGTCTATATTGGTAAGAAGAAGAGCAGATTGGAGGTAAACTTCCTGCGGTATAATAGGACAAACAGAGCTGTGGATTTGGGATGAGCGATTGAGGCAAGACTTTTCTGAAGTACGGACTTCTAGATCAATGGCCTCTGCAGTTAGCCGCCATCCTCAGGGGGCCAGTGAGGTAATTTCAGATTCCAGACTTAATGCAGGCCCCTAGACATGATATTTGGATTGGTCACATGACGTAAAACCGTCCACCCCTTTTCAAACGAAAAGATGAGACATTAGGCATTGTGTATTAATCTTTTTGCTTGCAAAATGTTATTGCTGAATTGAAAAGTTCTCTTCGTACTCCATCCGCTACTCTATATATACCCGGCTTCCATACCACTTTTGGCTGGAGCTTGTTTCTTTCTTTCTTGCTTCTCTGGATCCGACTCCTGTCCTTCATACATGGCCAATGCCTCTCTGAGCGCAATGGTGACAAAAGCCGTGAGCGAAACTTTCCCATGAAGGCCACCAACACCTCCCTAGGGAAGAAAAACCTCTCAGTAACAATGGACTGCAGCATACAAATCAAGCTTACAAAAAAAAAACCACTGTTTTGGAGAGCACGTAGTTGTGGATTGCAACGGCAGAAGTGGCTCACCTGCATCTCCCGGTGGTAGACGGGCGATGGGTCGTGGAAGGAGCCATCCGACTGTTGTTTTCCAAGCAGCCACTGCACCGATTCACGGATCTTGGCTTCATCCACAGCCTGGTATTGGCGGCTCAGTGACAAAACTTTCACCACAAATGCCGTCAGCCTGAAAGTGGGTCATCGTAGAGGTAGCATCAATACCCTTGGTCTGATCAATGTCTAGGATAGCCAGCCTCTCCTTCCCAAATCCTGTATACCTCGCCTTCCGCCTTCCTCACAGGTACAATGTCGTCCAGATGCTGGGCCCTCCCCTCCCTTGCACATGGCCACCCTCCCTCCCTCCCTCCCTCCCTCCCCTTTGCATGCCATCCTCCTCTCGGGCCTCCCTCCTCCCTCTGCTAATGTGGGTGGGCCGTGGTCCAGATGCTTAGCCCCTCCCTCCCTCCCTGCAGATGTGCCACCCTCCCTCCCTTCCTTTGCATGCCATCCTCCCCGGGCTTCTCTCCTCCTCCTCCTCTCAAGCTACGGTGGGTACATGTCCAGAGTCTGCCCTCTCCCTCTCCCTCCTCACAATCCATAGTGGGGAGGGATTTTGCAACTGGGGACAAGGCCGGCCCCCACCTAGCAGGCATACCCAACAGAGACTGATGGGTTCCCCATGTCAGACAAACCCCACAAAAGTTGGAGAACCCTTCGAAACAACCACATTTTGAAGTTGGAGAACCCTTCAAAAGAACCACACCCCCCGTGCCCTTTTCTCATTTTAAGGATGGCCTCATTGTGTCAGTTATGCCATTGCCTGTCCTTGAACAGGGCTTTTGCGGGCTTTTATTTTCTTGGGCTCTAAACAGTTGGGCCCAGCTATAGAACCCTTCTGTCAAGTTTTAAGCACTGGGCTCTATGGAGATGCAGTTGTCGGAGTAAATTCTGAGACACAGCTGTTCCCCAAGGCTTATGGTTGAGGACAAAAACGGTATCTATTCTGGCTGCCCTCCCTTCCTCTTCGCTTAACTGCTTGTGCCCCTTCCATCTTTCCCTTCCTTAATGTATGCATGAATGCTGATTATAGTAGGGTGTGGTAATTTTACGAGGATTCAGGCCTCCATCATGCTCTCGCCAGCATGAAATACTGGCACATGCTGGCAGGGGTTGATGGGAATTGTAGTCCATAACATCTGGAGTGCCAAAGGTTCGCCACCACTGTTTTAAGGGGTATAGCTTGAAGTTTGTTTGTTATGTCTTGCTGGAAATTAATGACACCAGAATAGAAGAAGAAGAAGAAGAAGAAGAAGAAGAAGAAGAAGAAGAAGAAGAAGAAGAAAGAAGAAGAGGAGGAGGGAGGAGGAGGAGGAGGAGGAGGAGGGAGGAGGGAGGGAGGGTGGAGAGGAGGAGGAGGAGTTTTGATTTATGTCCCCCTTCTCTCCTGCAAGGGAGACTCAAAGGGGCTGACAATCTCCCTTGCCCCTTCCCCTCACAACAAACACCCTCTGTGAGGTGGTAGGGTGGGACTCTGAGGAGGAGTTCCTGGCAGCTGCATCTAGTCCAAGGTCACCCTGAAGGCTTCAGGTGGGATTGCACAGGCTAATCTTGAATTCCCCAGATAAGCCTCCACAGCTCAGGTGGCAGAGCTGGGAATCAAACCCAGTTTCTCCAGATCAGAATGCACCTGCTCTTAGCCACTACGCCACTGCTGCTAAGAACGTTTTATTGATTTATTCTTGCTGACCAATGTTGTATGCCACTCTGAGCCCATACAGGGAAGGGCGGCCTGAAAACCCAGTAAGTAAATAAATAAATAATTGCAATCCATCTTGAGTCTCATTGAGAAAGGCAAACTATAAAGTAAATAAATAATTTCTGGCTACGCCAGTGGTTTTATTCTATTTTCTGCATGTTCTGTTCCAGAAATTCTAGGGAAATTTGCTTTCCCTGGAAGTACAGCATTCTTAGCGCAGAATGTTTCTCAAAGATAACGCCTCTTCCTCAGATAACGCCCCACAGCGCTCCCCTGCAGGGCATGCGCCTTTACCAGGTAACTACTTAAAGGCTTTTGGAGCCAAGCTCCATAAGGGATGACCATCGGCTTCCGAAGTAGAGAATTCGCCGGTAGCCTCAGACAGAAAAAAACAGGTGAGTCCTTCCCCAAAACACCAACCCTTTGCTACTTTTTTGGCCAACTCTACCAGTTTTGATTGCGTGGGCACTCATGAGGGGGAAAAAGGAACAGGCTACATTTATCATGAGTAAGTGAATCATTGGTTAGTGTGACCAGACGTCCTGCTTTTGGCAGGACAGTCCCGCTTTTAACCAATTTGTCCCACGGGGTTTTTTAAATGTCCAGTTGCTGTCAACGCACTGCCTTCTGGGAGCGCCCCAGAAGGCAGTGCGGCAGCCTCCCACGCTGCCGCGCTGCCTTCTGGGGCGCTCCCGGTTCCCACCCTGTGACAGGGCAGGAAACCGGGGAGCGCTCCAGAAGGCAGTGCGCTCCTGTGGCCGCATGCGCATGTGTCCCGCTTTAAAAAGGTGAAAATCTGGTCACCTTATCATTGGTTAATGGATGAACTGGGAAAATATTAGGTGAAGAGAGTTGCATGGGAGAGAGAAACAACTCTGGAACAGTGGGAAAGGGTATTGAAAAACAAAACACAGAGCCAAGCAAGTGTTGCTGCTAGAAAGATATATGTAACCAGCTTGCTATATGTATCCACACATCTCGGAGCATTCCTTTCCTTGATCTTTACTTTATGCCTTCCCCAGGTACTCCTGCCCCATGGGAACTGTGTTACATCCCTTATCTCGCCAGGTGGCTCTCTCTCTCTTGCTATCTGCCACTGATCTTGGAGTGCCTTAGCTCCAAAGACTGTTTTTCACAAATTCTTGGGAAAATGGGAGGGGGGTTCTCTATGGGGAATAAAGGGGATTGTGGTTGCCAGCTTCGTCAGAACTGGCTAGTGTGGTGCTTCGATGCCTATTCAATAAACGCTACTGATCAATACTTCAGAGTCCGTTTATTGGCGTAAGGTTGCAAGACCTAACATTGCCCCACCCACATGTGGTGAACACCATGCTGGAGATTAATGTCCTAGAGCAGTGATGGCGAACCTTTTCGAGACCGAGTGCCCAAATTGCAACCCAAAAACCACTTATTTATTGCAAAGGGCCAACACGGCAATTTGACCTAAATACTGAGGTTTTAGTTTAGAAAAAACAGTTGGCTCCGAGGCGGGCGTTACTCGGCAGTAAGCTTGGTGGTAGTTGGTGGCTTTGCTTTGAAGCAACCGTGCAACTCTTCCAACGGGTGAATCACGACCCTAGGAGGGTTTACTCAAGAAGCAAGCCCCATTGCCAGCAACTGAGCTTACTCTCAGGTGCAGGATCACGCTTTAGTTCGTCACATGAAAAGCAGTGGGGTTGAACAGCGCTTAACAGGGTTACCTACACTGCTTCCCAAAAATTAGGTTTAATGCTAATAATCAAGCCCAGTGGCCCAGACCAGCCTAGATGGGGGGGGGGGGGCGATGACTCTGTTTGTGGGTGCCCACAGAGAGGACTCTGAGTGCCACCTCTGGCACCCGTGCCATAGGTTTGCCACCACTGTCCTAGAGCGTCCCCTCACATACCTCAGCAGGTACCCCACCTGTGCGAAGATTCTCCAGTGCTTTTTCTTTGCTCTCCGGTTTGAGCTTCAGCCATTGCTCTGTGTGGTCCAGGTAGCGCATGGCAAAGACTCCTGGGGCCAGAAGGATCATGGTTTGCTCAGCACAGCCCTGTGGAACACGCAGCAGCGATTCCAGGCCTTCAGGTGACAGAGAACTCTCCAGAGTGTCGGCTGGCATAGATCCTGCCACAAAGTGAAAACACAGTCCAGCTGTGTGGTGTTTCAAAATCTCAACATGGAAATTAGGGTGCAAGGGCCAGCATGGTGTAGCGATTAATAATGGTAGAATCTAGGGTAATAATTGCACCATGCTGGAAAACTGAAAGAGATCTCAACACAGAACTTTGGGAAGATAAAGTTAGAGAATATGCTACAATGGCTAAATTAACAAATCTTGTAAACAGATGGTCAAAACAAGTGTTTGATGAGAAATGGGAACTGTATTTTTATTTGAGGCTGAATGTCCCCTCCTATTTGGTAACAACCGTGGATCCTGCCGCCCCCCCCCTCTTTCTTAGGGGATTTAGAAAGAAGAGAATGCCATCTGTTGCAATTATGTTTAGGACACTGCATTTTAAATGGGGTTTGGTTTTAATGTATAGAGCCATTTATTTAATGACTTATCTGATTAACTTTGATATTGATTTTATTTGGTGCTCTATTTACATGTTCTGCTGTTCACCGCCCTGAGCCCTTCGGGGGAGGGCGGTATATAAATATAATAAATAAATAAATAAAGTAAGTAAGTAAGTAAGTAAGTAAATAAATAAATAAATAATATTAACTTGTTATTGATTAAGCTAGAAGTAATTGCTCATTAGATACTTGCTGCAGTTTTGGAATTAAAGGTTAGAAGGTTTTTATTTTCATGATTTTTAAAACTATGCAATGTTCTCTCTGAATGATATTAGTGTTGTAATTCTAAGATCCAATTTATTAGAGTTAAGAAGATATATATATATATAGTTTATGGGTAACTGTATTTTCTTTTTTTCTCTTTCTCCGTTTTCTTTTCTGTTTTTGAATTACAGTTGAGAAAGTTAATTAAAATATTATTTTAAAAAAAGAACGGCGGGCTCTAATCTGGAGAACCAGGTTTGATTTCATGTTCTTCCACATGAAGCCTTACTGCGTGACCTTTGGGCCAGTCAAAATTCTCTCAGAATTTCACTCAACCCCACCTACCCTCAAGCAAATCTCTGTTGTGGGGAGAGGCAGGGAAAGGAGTTTGTAAGCCCTTTTGAGTCTCCTTACAGGAGAGAAAGGCAGGGTATACTGTAAATCCAAATACTTCCTCTTGGTTTTGCTTTCTTACCTGTCAATCGAACATTCATCTTGAAGTCCCCATCTGGAATGGCATTAGAGGGCATCTCTCCTAAAATATCCACAGATCTGGCTTGGCCTTCTATCCCAGAAGGAGAGAAAAAAGAGAGGCAGGTAAGCCATGCCAGCCTGATTCAGTCCTACAGCCAGGCTCAAGAGCTGTCGTGCTTCAGAATCGGTTCCAACTCTGATCAGGTGCGTGGGGAACTCTTCCTAACTTGGCTGAAGATTGTGATGAATATGAGCCCAAGTCCACTGCATGGTATTCCTTAGGGCCAAACCACATGTCCAGTGGTGGGATCCCAAAATTTTAGTAACAGGTTCCCATGGTGGTGGGATTCAAACTGTGGCTTGATGGGGGCGTGGCCAGGCATTCCGGGGGCGGGGCATTTCTGGGCGGGGCTGTGGCAAGGATGCAGCTGCTGCACCGGTCCTTGGGCGGGAAACGAATGCACGCAGGCGCAGGCTGCCACGCACGCCGGTGCACCTCCTGCTAGACTGCTTCGAGTTCTGCGCGCTACTGCTGAGAGGAGGGGCGTAACTAAGGCAAAAATCAAGTGGCAAAATCACCAATTAGTCACTCCCTCTCGGCACACACAAATAATTAGTAACCTACTCTCGGGAACCTGGGAGAACCTGCTGGATCCCACCTCTGCACTTGTCACATTTTTGGGGGAGAGTTGGATCTAGGCTCTCTGGAGCAGAGGCGTAGCAAGGGGGGAAACCGCCTGGTGCACTGGTGCGTCCCCCACCATGCCCCCACCATGCCAAGCCACGCCACACCATGCCCCAACAGGGCCGCGAGCCCAGTGCATTGCACCCCCCCCATTCCCTTTGGAGCTACACCTCTGCTCCAGTCAACTCAGTTTCTCTACAGCCCCCCAGCAGCTGTGGGGAAAGGCATTTTAAAGTCCCTAGGAACCTGACTGGAAGAAAAGGCCTCCTCCACCTCCTTATCATTTCCCTGAGCTGAAACAACTGGGGGGAGATGTGCCTATCTGGAGCTAAGTTAGTTAGATCCTCCCATAGTAAGTAGCATATCGGGCAACAAGTGCTCTCCAGCAGTTCCGATCTTGGGCAAGCCTCTTCCCACGCAATGTTCAGTGCCTTCAAGTCTTGCTTGAATGTTCTCCTCCAGGTATTTCGGGGGGAACCTCACTGTCATTTGGGATCAGGAGGTATCCCTCTCATTGCCATCTTTGGGATCCGACCGTTCTCCATGCGAAGGACGTGGCCAGCCAGTCGAAGTCTTTAGCTTTGAAGTTTAGCTTTGGAGCTAAACAGGGGCAAATTACCCCTCCTCAGCTGTTTCAGCTCAGAAAAATGGTGTATCGGGGGGCAGGGAGCAGAAGACGTCCCCTCACAAAAGACGTTTGCACTGCTGTTGGGAACGGGGACGTGACTCATCAAAAAACTTGACAACCATTTTGACTCTCAATGAATTTAAATTTAGTTTTCCTTCTGAATTTGAAAAGGCTAAATCATCCGCCTCGACCATACGAGAACAAGATGAAACCACGGAGGTAGTTTTTAAAGGTTACAAACATCACACGTTTGAACTGTTTTATATACACCCTCCCCACAGGCATTCCTTTTCCAGATCTTACACCTCTGTCGTTCTTTCCTACCTGCAATCTCAAGGGGGATGGTGTATTCTTCCACCTGAACGGCACCCTCTCTCTGTCGATGGAAAAGAAATGGAGCAGATGTGGGTATGTGTACTTGAGGCTAACATGACGGTCAGCACCGTGTAACAGGTAGAGGGTGAGATTCACGAGAGAGAGCTTGGAGATAGGATTTGGGCCAGTCATTCTGGTAGGTCAACCTAATTCACAACCCTCCCCCTCCCTCTCTCCTCATCCCTTGCATGCCACCCCTCCCTCCCTCCCTCACTCCCCTCCCTTGCATACCACCCCTCCCCTCCCCCTTCCTCCGCTAGGGTGGGTGGGCCCCTCTCCCTTCCTCCTCCCTTGCATGCCACCCCTCACTCACTCACTCCCCTCCCTCTCTACCCCTCCCTTGCATACCACCCCTCCCCTCCCCC
>NW_025951112.1:0-11984 GCF_021028975.2 Sphaerodactylus townsendi
CCATGAACATCTGGAGAGCCACAGGTTGCAGACCCCTGAGCTAGAGTTTGGATGAAGAGGGAGGCTAACGGCAGTCCCGAGGCAGGGCGAGAAAGGAAAATGTTAGATTTGGGGGGGCTGCACAGCTGGTGGTTTGGGAGGCCTGCGACGGCGCGTTCCCCTTTTCAAGTTACCCTGGATTGGCTTTCGTGGTTTTGCCAACAAGACTCTTCCGACCTCGCGTTGTGTGTTTATAACAAACCCAGTCCCAGTAGCGGCACCTTCTTGCAGAAGTGTTTCCAAACCTGTTACTTTTGATATTAAAAAAACAAAATTACGATAATAAATGTGGTTAAAGAAGCCGGCCTCTGATGATCACCCTGTTTACGGTGCATGTGTTGGTTGCCAAGATTAAAGTGACAATCGAACCCGCAGCTCTCCCTCTGGTGTGGCTTCCTCTTTGACTGCAGCATTTCTCTGTTTCCTGGTAGTCGGCCGACTTATCTAGAGCGTGATGTCTGCGACTGGGGAGGGCAGAGAATGGAACCCCCCCCAAGCACCTCTGGGACCATGCTGTGCGTGCACAGTCAATCTTCTCCGAAAGGGGACGATTGGATTGCTTGGAAGAAGAAGAAGAAGAGTTTGGATTTATATCCCCCCTTTCTCTCCTGCAGGAGGCTCCAAGGGGCTGACAATCTCCTTGCCCTTCCCCCCTCACAACAAGCACCTTGTGAAGTAGGTGGGGCTGAGAGAGCTCCGAGAAGCTGTGACTAGCCCAAGGTCACCCAGCTGGCGTGTGTGGGAGTGCCCAGGCTAATCTGAATTCCCCAGATAAGCCTCCACAGCTCAGGCGTTAGAGTGGAGAATCAAACCCGGTTCCTCCAGATTAGATACACGAGCTCTTAACCTCCTACACCACTGCTGCTCCTTCTTGGACAGGCTTCTTGTCCAGGTGTGAGTGCTACATGTGATGCTCTGTGGCCACGGGCCCCCAAGACGGCACTCGTGGGCACCACGGTGCTTGTTGACACTTTCTCTGGTGTTCAAGTGTTTTCAGGAACCGGGTGAGGCTTTTGCCCAGCTGACCATCGGAGATCTGATTGGCTGAGAAGGTTTTTTTAAAAAAATAAACAAATCAGCAACTTCCACCTGAGCACAAGGATCTTCGCTCTGTGGCTAAAGGATGCTGTGTGTATGCAAGAAGGTATTTTAAACAACGTGTTTGTTTGAAAGGGCACCCTGATTTCTTGAAGGGATAGTGCAAACTATGCATAATCTCACCCTTCCTGATATTCTGTGTTTGTGGCCGTGTCGCAATTCCCAAGGTGCCTGCAGGTATAAATAGTTGGGGACCCCAGCTATGCACTGAGTGGGGTGGGAACCACGTAAATCACTATGTATGGACTTCTACACCTATAGGATCTAGACCAGAGTAGGAGGATGTTGCTTAAAGCCGAGGGCTGGCTGATTACCTATAATTGCTGTGGGGAAATAATCCGTTTGGCAGGTAACAATACTAGAACCAGGGGGCATTCATTGAAAATGCTGGGGGGAAGAATTAGGACTAATAAAAGGAAACACTTCTTCACACAACGTGTGATTGGTGTTTGGAATATGCGGCCACAGGAGGTGGTGATGGCCACTAACCTGGATGGCTTTAAAAAGGGGCTTGGGCAGATTTATGGAGGAGAAGTCAATCTCTGGCTACCAATCTTGATCCTCCTTGATCTCAGATTGCAACTGCCTTAGCAGACCAGGTGCTCGGGGGGAGCAGCAGCAGCAGAAGGCCCTTGCTTTCACATCCTGCATGTGAGCTCCCAAAGGCACCTGGTGGGCCACTGTGAGTAGCAGAGTGCTGGACTAGATGGACTCTGGTCTGATCCAGCAGGCTAGTTCTTATGTTCTTATGTTCTAACTTACTTAGCAGGGCAGGTGGCGTCATTATAGGTGGTGGCATTATAGGGTAGCTGCTTGAACTCTCCGATCAAAAGGCCCTTGAAGACATCTTGCAAACCTGGACAGCATTCCTCAACAAAGGGGACCACTGGATTTTGTTTCCCTTTCGGTAGAAACTTGTTCAGTGTCAACTGCACTGGTGTACTTAAGGTAACAAAGGTATGTTTGAGGGGCTTCATACACCTGCGCAACCTGCAGCTCTCCAGATGTTCGTGGACTACAAATTCCATCAGGCCTTGCCATTATGGCCAATTGCAGGTTGCAGACCCCTGTGCTAGAAGCTTCAGTAGCCCAACTTAACCCAAGTTTGTCAGCGCTTAGGAGCTAAGCAGGGATTGACTCTGGTTTGTACTGGGATGGGAGGCCGTGGGGGAAGATTGGGATTGCTACACAGAGGGAAACAATAGCCAAACACGTCTGTTCCTCTCTTGCCTGGAACACCCCAAGCTTGGACTAGCTATGAGTTGGTTGTGACTTAGTGAATGTTTTTCAGGCGCGTTCTCCGTGCAAATGGAGATTCTGGTCTCAGTGAGTGTGTATAAACCGGATTTAGTGCGGAAGATAAAGATGTGAAAAGGGAAAGGAAAGTAAAGAGGCTTTGCTCTGAAGCCCGCAGGTCAAAGACGCTGCCCGTTGTGTTACTCCATAGGACAAATGTTTTTAAAGATGCCCTTGGTACCAAGACTGGCTTCCTTTCAGGAGCCATCTGGGCAGAAAATGAGATGCTCTGTCTGTATGCCTTACCCCCTTATTAGAGGGGGACCACCAGTCCCTTGTGCGGGGTCTAGCAGCCCAACTTGGGAAGCTCCCAAGGCCTTGTGCGGGGGAATCCATTAGCCAGGGGAATCACAAAGTATGTTTGTTTAGCGATTGTTGTCTTGAAAATAGTATCCAGCAAGTCACTTTGGATAGATCCAGGCACAATTTGCGATACCCCAGGCGCGCTACTCCTGTCGCGGGGCGTGGAAGA
Source organism: Sphaerodactylus townsendi (assembly GCF_021028975.2). Taxonomy (NCBI): domain Eukaryota; kingdom Metazoa; phylum Chordata; class Lepidosauria; order Squamata; family Sphaerodactylidae; genus Sphaerodactylus; species Sphaerodactylus townsendi. The sequence continues at coordinate 2,906 of NW_025951112.1, forward strand.
GGCAAATTGTTATTGAGTGGAGCGGGGCAGTTAGGAGTTTAGCGGGGGTGCAGAACCTGCGTGTCACGGGTGGCCCAGGCGCAGTTCCCCCTGGATCCAGGGGTCCAAAGAATTCCAGACCAGTTTTAGTATTTGTTATGGATAAACCAGTAGACATTTGTTCAAAACTAGTGTGGCCCGGCCACGCGTTGCTGTGGCTTATTGTGGTGAAATGGGAAAGGAACAGTAGCAGCAAATCAATTGCAGAGACCAGCAGTATGTGCTCATGCAAATACGCAGCCTGATACTGTGCGATGTCATTGATGTGTGTGCCTGCATTCCTTGGGGGGGGGGTGGAAAGGCACCCCTCCCACATATCTAGGCTGGCTGGTCATGATCCTTTACCTGGGAGTAAGTTTGGTTGGTGGCAATGGGTGTCGCTTCTGAGGAAACCCTCTGAGGGCCGTGATGCAGCCATTCAAAGCATGTCACGGTTGCTGTACTGAGCTTACTCCTGAGTAATGTGTACCTGGTTTTCTTAACTGTAACCGCAGTATTCAGGGAATCGCAGGGAACCGCAGAATTCAGAGTGCCTGGCCCCTCCCTCCCGTCCCTTGCATGTTGCCCCTCACTCTCTTCCCTCCCTCACTTCTCTTCCCTTGCATGCCACCCCTCCCTTCCCTTCCCCTCCGCTAGGGTGGGTGGGTCATATCAAGATGCTGGGGCCCCTGCCTCCCCTCCGTTGCATGCCACCCCTCACTCTCTCCCCTCTCTCACTTCTCTTCCCTTGCATGCCTCCCCCTCCGTCCCTTTCCTCTCCCTCCCTTCCCTCTCCCTCATGTGTATGTGTGTGTATGTGTTTCACTTCCACTCGAGTTACTGCCTATGTACTGTTTCCACTGCGCATATCTGGCCATCTGAGTGAACATTCTAAGCAGCATGAACATTCTAAAAGTGACAGTTACACACGGGCTGCTGCATGTCCTTCACCAGGGAGCGCCAGAAAAAAGGCATTTTACCTGGGCCAGGTGTGAAATTTCAGGTATGTGAAAATCTAAAAATACTCTCAACTGGCTGACTATAGTAGCTGGGAATTTTCAGAGGAATTGGCCCAGCAGTGTACTGAGGTATACTGCCATCAACAAAAACACTGTTAGCTTTTTATATATAGAGATGGAATTATTAAATATACAGGAAACCAAAGCTGCTGAGGGAAAATCCACATGGGTTTTGCAAAGGGAAGTCCTGCTTCTTCAGTCTTTTTGGAACAAACTGTCAGTTATACCCAGTAGGCATTATATACCAGGGCTTCCCAAAAGCTTTTGAAAATATATTCACGAAAGATTCCTGAGTAACCCTTCGCAATTATAGGACAAGGGAACGGGCGCTTTTATCCTAAACGGATGTTGTGATACCAGAGTGTGCAGAAACAACAAGGAAGCGGCAGGGGGGCAAAATGGCAGCTCGACTTGGCTGGGGACAGGCCACAGGAAGGAGAATCCGTGTTTGAACTAACCAAAGAACGGGGAAAAGCCACCGCAAAGCAAATAGCTGCAGGCTAAGTAGTGCATGCAAAAACAGCCTATGTCCGTGGTGGCGAACCTTTGGCACTCCAGATGTTATGGACTACAATTGGCCATGTTGGAAGGGGCTGATGGGAATTGTAGTCCATAACATCTGGAGTGCCAAAGGTTCGCCACCACTGGCCTATGTCATTTTGAGTCTTTCATGATGGACGGTGAACCACTTCTGAAATTTTACTCCAAGACTATTTAGCAGAAGGAGATGTTTCTCCGTTTGCAGATCTTCAGACACGTGTAGGTGCAGAGTATTAATGTGAAGTGTACATTATTTCCCAAATCTGACGTGCAAGAAACATCTTCTGTGCCTCCTCCAATACCTTTTATTTGTATTCTCGTGCCTTGGTTCCCGTGCCCATCCCAAGCTGCCCCTGAGCCTCCTTCTGTTGAACTCCCAGCGTGTCTGCAGAGTCTCAGCACCTGAGTGGGGCAGGCTGGAGAGGGTCTGTTCTGCTGCAGAGCACTGAGAATGCAACGTCTTATGCAGACCAGTGGGATGTGCAATCGGCGACGGGCATCCCTTGCTGCTGGCCAGATGTGCCAGCAAGTTACCTTCCATCCTCTGCAGTCCCGTTTGTACAGGAAACCCTGCCCTCTGCTGGCTATACTTTGAAATGCGTCCAGTTTAGCTCTTTGGAGTTTGTTTGAATTTCATATTTGGGGGCAGTGGACAGTATGCCGGGTTGTCTTTAAACACACTGTCCATGCTGAAAAGGTAGTTTTACATCTCTACTTTGCAGCTAGGGTTGCTGGAACACTCCGGGTCGGAGAAGGATGGCGCCTTTTTTAAAACAGACCCTGTAACAGCTTTTAACAACCAGTGCCAAGAAGAAGAAGAAGAAGAAGAAGAAGAGGAAGAGGAAGAAGAGGAGGAGGAGGAGGAGGAGATTGGATTTATATCCCCCTTTCTCTCCTGCAGGAGACTCAAAGGGGCTTACAATCTCCTTTCCCTTCCCCCCTCACAACAAACACCCTGTGAGGTAGGTGGGGCTGAGAGAGCTCCGAGAAGCTGTGACTATCCCAAGGTCACCCAGCTGGCGTGTGTGGGAGTGTACAGGCTAATCTGAATTCCCCAGATGAGCCTCCACAGCTCAGGCAGCAGAGCTGGGAATCAAACCCGGTTCCTCCAGATTAGATACACGAGCTCTTAACCTCCTACCCCACTGCTGCTCAGTACAGAGGAAGGCAGCTGAAAGGACGGGTCTCTCCACTATGAAAATGTTTACCTGCTGATCTCAGGAAAAGCACACTATGCTCTGTCTTTTGGGGCCATCCTTTGCTTTGTGGTGGGGATTATGAGGCTGGGGAAGGTGGAACATAACCACAATACAACAAACTGTGCAACGTATGTGTTTAACTAGAAGGATTTTCAGTATGTGAGACATCCGTGATTGGAATAGCAAGTTTGGGGATGGATATGTTGTTATGCATCAATATAATCCATTGCACAGCAAAAAAGGAAACTACCCTGGTCAAGAGGACGTCACACTGATGAAGTTGCGAAAACGGAGGTTACGCGAGCCCGTTCTGTTGCTGTATTTTTGATCCTTGACGGCAGGAGTCTGCAAGATCACAATGGTATGAGTTTTTTTTGGAAACAATGGAGGAGTGCCAGAATTCTCATTCCACCCTGGTTCATGTTCTACCTTCTGACAACCCCTGGCCTCCCGTGTCCTCTCTTGAGATTGGGAAACTTATAAGCCAACTTAAACGAGGTAAAGCTGCTGGTCCTGACACTCTTCTTCCAGAGTTGTTTATAGTATTTAGGGAATGGTGGTCCCTTATATTGGCACGATTGTTTAACATGGTTAACCAAACAGGCATAATTCCCACTGTGTGGAGCTACTCAATTATCATCCCTATCTATAAGAAGGGTGACCCTAACAGTCCATCTAATTATAGACCAATCAGTCTTCTCTCGGTCTTGGGAAAACTTTATGCCAAATACCTCCTTGGGAAATTAACTGATTGGTTTGTTGATAAAAATGTCATAGGGAAGGAACAAATTGGATTCCAAAGGGGTAAAAGATCAACCTGCGACTACTGCCTGGTGTTAAGTTGCTTACGATAGCTAAATATAAAGAGGAAAAAGAGCCCCTTGTATACCGCCTTTATCGATCTCCGGAGCGCATTTGGTTCTGTTCATAGAGAGATTCTCTGGAAGAAGCTCAGCAGCCAAGGTGTAGAGCCAAGGTTGCTTGAATTAAGTGCGATCCTGCACACAAACACCTATTGCTACGTGGGGATGTAACATGGAGAGATTGTTAAGCTTAAAAATTCAGAAGGATTACCAAAGGTGCAAAAACAAGGTTGCGATATTGGCTCCCTACACTCTTTAAATACTTTATTCGCGATCTAGCTTCCACACTAAGTGAGGCCCAAGTACATAGTCCAACTCTGGACTCAACTTCCATACCCCTGCTTCTGTTTGCTGATGACGCGGTTGTACTTTCCCGCTGGCGAGTGGGACTAAGGAGAACTTTAGAGTGTTGTATAGGAATGCACTGCACACTCAGCGATTTACAACTTAACTTAGATAAATCCAAAATTGTGGTATTTACCGCCAAATGGAAAGCCACCGGTGGCGGGATATTACAGTAGTTTCGAGCAGGTGCAGTCATATAAATACCTAGGGCTTACCTACCATCATAGGGCCTCCTGGACACTACACCCAGGAATGGGGCCATCTCCGCCGCTAAGAATTAAGTGCCTCAGCCATTACTCACGGCTTCCTCTATGGGAAAGGCCCGAGGATACATCCCTACAGCGTTGAGAGCATTTAATGCCAAAGTGAGTCAACAAATCCTTTATGGGATCCCCATCTGGATAGGGGCATGGAGCAGAGAGGTTGAAAGAGTCCAATCATGCTTTCTGTATAAAATCCTTGGCTTGCCCCATTCTGTTCCCTATGCGTATATTAGCTTAGAAACAGGCCAGCATCGGCTGAAGAAACTCTGAAGCCTGGTGCCATTACATTCAAGTTTTGGGCCAGGATTTTGTTTTAATCGAGATGAACTGGACTATACATCCCAGGGGCGCTCCATCCTCCACACAACCCAGTGGTGGGTTAAAATCGAAGTAAGCTTAATGAGTTGGGCATTTCCTTGGAAGGGACATAATGCTAACAGAGCAGGAGGTCTATGGGGCTGTCAAGAAGAGACTTTTTGACAGAGAGTTTCAGCAGATGCTGGAGGAAGCTAATAAAGCCTGTTCCCCGATCTCTCTGGGAATACCTATGGATAGACTAAGTACGGCCCAGTACCTTTATCTCCTGGTTGAGGCCCGGTGGCGTAGAGCAATCACCTTAGCTAGGTGTAATGCCCTGCCTTCTTCAACTAGCCTTGGACGCCACCTTGGAATCCCACATAAAGAAAGGAAATGCCCGTGTGGCATGGGTTCTGTGGAAACAGTATCTCATATGCTGTTGGATTGTCCCTTTTATGAGATAGGTAGGAAGAAGCACATAATCCCCTTCCTGCATGGAAGTGAAGGCATTACAGATAAACAGAAGGTTATATATCTTTTAAACAGCCACAACTACGAGCTGTTGGAAGCGGTGGCTAAATTTTTAAATGGTGTTATTTTAACTCGTCAGAAATTGTAAAGTTGTAAAGGCTGTTATTATCTTGCTAAGCTAATCTTAAACAATCTATATGCCATTAAAGGTATTCGAAATCGAATCGAGTCTGCAAGGCAAAAAACAACTATTGTGTCCCTTACAGGACTCTTGTGAGGTTTGGGAGTGTATTTTCCATTAGTGCCAGAGTGGGGTGGCGGCCCGCCAGCACTGTGAGACTTTGCAGTTTATTATTGGCTGACTCGATACCCATTGATAGGTATATTACTGTTGAGTCATGCAAACTGAGAGTCAATATTGCTTATTTATATGGTATTTATTAGAAGGTGGAGTATACGCAGGCTCCCACAGCCACACTTTTAAACAATGACAACGGCAAGCTCTTTAGCCCATTAATACATTTGAAAAGTACACAGCCTTCTTCTGTCTGGTTCTTACCAGTTGGAAACGGCCTTGGAAGTTTTTAGCTTTCTCTTAGTATTCATTTTCTTTGCTGTCGCCCCCCCACCCAACACACACACACACACACACACACACAGAGTTTGGCAGGTTGTGCCCTATACAGCTTCAAACAACACACCTTGGTTGCTTTTTAAATTCTCCATGAGGACTAGAAATGTTTGTTTTCTTGAAATGAAAGTTGGACATTTTCAGGAGTCAATCTTCCATGGGGCTCAGAATATTCCACTGACCAAAATCAAATTATGAAAAGGAGGGTGTTCTTCCTTGGGGTGTTTTGGGGTCACATACACCTCCAGTAGAACTATCAGTGCCACACAGCTCTGATGCATTTATTTATGAAATTAATATCCCACCTTCCTCCTGTACAAGGGCTGCAGAAGTTAAATAACAGCTATAAAAAAGGTGAACCGTGTCTAAATTCTGGGGCTTGAACAAGGACCGTCTAGGGCTGGGACCAAGCGGAAGAAGGTCACCTGGATCTAAGTGGCCTTTGGCCAAAGTTGCCTTCTAGGGGAGGAAAGTGTGACATTAAGCCCCCTTTTGCCCTCACAGGCTGCTGACATCAGAGATTTTGTGCTAGAGATCACAATGGTTATGTGATTATTAGCTACCATAGTAACTGCTCTGGTGTCAGAGGCCGTTGTCAGAGGCTGTTGATGGGAGAGAGTCTACCAACTCTTTAATCTAGCCACTCTTAGTCACTCTTAGTCTAGCAGTGCAAAATGGGAACCAGGCAGTCGAGACAGCCTTGTGCAGGTGAAGCCAATCTGACATCAGAAAAATAATGCAGCAGAGAGGGGAAGCCCCAAGAATGAAGAAAGCCAGAACACTCAAAGGATGGAGGCGAGGGTCAATACATTGTTGGGAGGTAGAAGAAGAGTTTGGATTTATATCCCCCCTTTCTCTCCTGTAGGAGACTCAAAGGGGCTTACGGGCTAATCTGAATTCCCCAGACAAGCCTCCACAGCTCAAGCGGCAGAGTGGGGAATCAAACTTCTTTAATTCAATAAGCCTTTATTGGCATGTAAACAAAACAGTACCTAGGTGCTTCATTCCCTTGCCTGCCCAGATCCAACCCCTCGGTCCATGGGCTCCAGTCTCAGAGAGCAACCCCTTCTCTCCAGATGCTGGACCATCCCTCCGTCCGTGTCACAGTGCCAGGGTTCCAACCGCCATGGAGATTGGAGGACTCTACAAGATTCTCCAGATGACCGTTTGGCCCAGAGCGGACCCAGATGCTGTTGTGTTGGCAGCACGGACTGCTCCCTGGCAGCAGAGGGTGGAGTTCTGCAGCTGGATTCAGGGCTGTCTACCTTCGGAAGAACAGTAAGACATCTGGAAGGCTAGGAGTGAGCCCCTCTGCACCCTGCAGGTGTAGGCACAGAAGGAAAAGAGTGACAGTAAGAAGGAAATAGAAAGTGGTAGAAAGTGAGAGAAAGTGAGAGAAAGAGAGAGAAAGAGAAAAAGGAAATGATTTTAGATTTACCAGAAGGTTATTTCTTCCCTCTCCCCATTATTTAGGAAAATAATGGAGAGAAAAAGATTCTGGCAGAAATACAGCTTAAAGTCATTTCACAGAATCATGAAAAAGTGTCTTTGTTAAGAAAAAGCATTCAAATGTTCCTGCATTCCAGAAAAGATACTTTTAATGCTTGTGTGCAAGTAAAAGGCTCATGAAAATAATATCTTCAACTAAAGCACAGACATAGAAAATAGAAATAAAGCATTTAAATGATTATTTCAACTGAAGTATACTTATATATGTAACTTAAAGCAAGTTTTCTTTGAAGACATTTTAGTGTTGGGTTAAGAATTATGGCTCAGAAATAGCAAAAGGTACTTTGCTTTCCAAAACAGCCCTTATTGTCTCTTCCCACACATTCCAAAGAAAAGATACTTTTAGCAGCAATGAGCTACGAGGGTATGTGTGTGAAAAAATAACTGACAAAGCAGAATTAAAAGCAAAGAAAGAGAGTCAAAACCATGTGAGAAACTATATTCTTAAGAATGCTATTTAACAATCTATAATATGATGGGAATATTGAAGCGTCATCGAATTGACAGGGTTTGGCTTTGCAACATTTATGATGCATCAGCTGTCTTTATCCTATAAGAACTGTGACTTTTGTATACTCAGGGCGACTCCTCTGATTCTATAACAGACCCTCTGAGGGTTTGGAATAAAAATTATTTATTTAATTAGCCCTTGTCGGCTCAAGCTTATTAGCTAACTATTAGTAAACACGTTACTCTGTACCTTGTACCTTGTAATGTCCAGAATGGCAGCCCTAGAGTTCCACAGGGAGCTGTATTTCTGCTGTTATCTCCTTCCAGGCCAGGGCTTTCCAGGGAGCTATATCTCTCTGCTTCTTGGCCAAAACTTTCTCCCCCCTCCCCCCTTTTCAAATGCAGCGGAGAGATATAGGCAATGTGAACTGTAGGAGGAGAAACTAGAAACTTTATTTAAGAAGAAAGGGTAAAAGATGCAGCTGAGAAAGGGAAATTATGAACATATTGTAACATAATGCAACTTACCCATTGCTGCGCACAGGGGTACTAAGAAAAGCAGGATGGACACACCAAAAAAAAAAATACTTAGCATAGAGGCAGTATGGGGTTGTGTCAAGAGCAAGGAATAAAGATAGAAAAGTAAACTTAATGGAACAATAAAGTTGAGGGGCAAAGAAAGAAAGACAAGGGGGTGAAAGTGGGCTAGGGGAGCAGAATGGCAATGGGCTGGAAGGAACCTTATAGGAAGTAAAGACAAGCTATATCCAAATGGCAGCAAAGAATACAACCCAAAATGCCCACATCATCAAGCAATTCCCAAAGCATTTGGGGTTGTCCCAAAATGGAGATTTTAGCATTTCATCTTTTGACGTTATGTGAACGAAAAACCATTTTGTTCTTTATCAGTAATGTTTCTTGTTTCTGAGATCCTGTTCTTTAAACAAGGAGCCTGAACATTCTTATGGGTGGTCTCATTGTTTTTGGAAAAGGGCAAGTGTTAAGGTATCTTTTTGGGTACAACAGGATCTCAGAAACAGTGCAGTGTGCACTTAGTAGTTTGTACAATTGTGAATTGTGAACAAAGGGGCATCCTGTGGAGTTCTTTAAGCTAGGCTAGCAACAGAGGAAGAATAGGTGTAAGACCTGCACTGTTTAACTGGAGTGGGTAAAGAAAAAACAAACTTTTGGATCAGCAGAGGAGGGGGGGGTATCGGGTGCTATGAAAAAGAAGCCCAAAGGATTCCCTAATCTGCTGAGTCAGAACCAAAGAAAATTAGGGCAAGAAAGAAAAACACAGGGTGTTGAAACCTATTATTTTCATGGTCCATGTAGTACTAAGGATGTATAGACTTGCGAGGCTGAGTGTGGTTTTGGGACTCAAAAATAGAACAGTGTTGAAAATCTTGTATTATCACATGTCAAATCACATGACTGCCAGGTTTTATTAGAAGGAGACCTTGTATATTCCTGG
>NW_025951113.1:0-11979 GCF_021028975.2 Sphaerodactylus townsendi
GCTGATGGGAATTGTAGTTCCTGAACATCTGGAGAGCCGCAGGTTCCCTACCCCTGGACTAGCCCAAGGTCACCTAGTAGGCTTCATGTGTAGTAGCAGGGAAACAAATCCAGTTCACTGGGTAAGGTGGAGGAATAGAGAATCAAACCCTATTCTCCAGATTAGAGTCCACTGCTCTTAACCACTATACCATGCTGGTTCTTAAAAACTGGCATCCTGGGGGTTGGGCCAACCTTGGTTGGCCTCCAGTCTTTTTGGCCCCCATACATCAGCAAGGTTGCCCATGGAGATGCACCACGATTTTTGAGGCGTACCTCTATTCTCCTCTGTGGAGGAGTTTCAGGTGGGATTTTTAAAACCTTTTTGGGCTTCCCACTCCGCAGAGCATTGATCAAGCAGCACCATCCCCGCCTACCCATCAGCTCTGGATTGAGCTGTAAGTTTCCACAAATTTATATAGGGTCTGTATAATGGCATCTAACATATAGCAACAATGTACGGTGTACCCATGCACTCCTGTTCAAATGGTCCCTTGAATGTGTAGAAGTAAAGGGTGGAGCCAGACGGTATGACCTTTCAACATAATCATTTACATTCCCAATGAACATAGGGCTGAAAAGGTTGCAGAAAGGAATGCACCTAAAAATAATCTGAAGAAAGAACTGGAAAATAAATGATTTCTTACAGTTAATTGACTAGACTTTTTTTTTATTTCCAGGTAAATCTTGCCGCTGAAGTGACTTTCATTCAGGACACGTTGAAGGGGGATGAGGTGACAGAAATTGGAATTACGTTCGTAAGGAAAGTTGAGGATAAAAAAAAGAAAAGAAATAAGTGAAACCAGAGTCAGAAATATGGGTCACTAATAGTTTGGCACTTTCTTTTTGTACCTGCCTACGAAGAAAACCTGATCCCAAAAGGGGAGCCACACAAAACAGGGAATTTGACTGTGGATCTCTTCCTGGATCAGGTCCATCACAACAATGAGCATACTGTGCAAGGAAAGATTTCTACATCCTACTATTCAAGGGTATGTGAATGCCACTTTTAGCTAGATCAGTTGACAGTGCTACCTGGTCATTCCTGCTCACTGAAGCACCTCTATGTGTGTTTAGGTCACCAGTGGGGGCTCTGAACTGAAATTATGTAGTTCTGTCATGAGTAGGGCTTTCCTGGTAGTTCGACCCACTTTGTGTTACTCCCCAAGGCTTCTCTGCATAAGTCTAGCATAGTTTGGAAAAGGGTTATCAAGATGCTTTTTCAGGTAAAGCCTGTGTGGAAATTGTCTATCTTTGTAGCCGCTATATGTTTAGTAATTTCTTGAATTTGGATTTCTGGTTCTATTTTTTTTAATTGGAATTTTACTTTTTAAAATAAAGGCTTATTTTTAATTGTGTGTAGTTTAAATGAGCTTGCTATGGAGATTAGATAAAGAAGGATATACATTGAATAAATGCTGTAAATTACGGAATGCTGTAATTATTTATCCCATTGTAAAAATTCTAACTGTCTTAACTGAGTCCTGATAGGCCTCTCTCTCAGGACTGAGAGTTATTCCCATGGGGTAGCAGAGTAGTTCTTCAAGCCTAACATTTAGTTAATTTCATTGTAGGCTTAAGCAGATGATTTCAGGTTTATCCTAGTCATGCTTCCAATGGAATTATTACCAATGTAAGTGTTCACCGCCCTGAGCCCTTGGGGAGAGGGCAGTATACAAAACTAATGAAAGAACGAAAGAAAGAAAGAGTTAAGATTAAACAAATATCCTAAAACTGATCAATGTGCTGAAGTTTACTTGGGGTATCTTAGCCCTTGGTCTAAGCTGAGTTCTTTGAGTCCTCATCTGTCTGCCTTCACGTTCTTGGATATTAGGCTGCATGAAACATTGGCTTGTTTTATTTTAGGACCAAAGAAGTTTTTTCAGGAACCCAGAAGTATTTCCAGAAACAATTAAATTATGTGATTGTTCATGGCTGACATTATTTCTCTAATCATCGGCTGCTTCAGCAAGTTTTCCAGCCTTATAGTTATGAAATCATTCCCCCTCCACTAGGAATAGTTACATGGATAATCCCAGGCAATTAAGGATTACGTAGCAAATGGTATGGCAACATGACATTACATAGTCTTATCTATTTGGAAGAACAGACAGCGTCAGTGAGGAAAAATCCCACTAATGTCTAGTGATAGCAATGCTTCATAAAACAGTGAATGCTTTCTTAGGAATAACCACTTTCTTCGGAATAACCAATAAATTGCCAAAGGCAGGCATTTTTTTCAATGCAACTGGGAAAATGCTTAATGAAAATTGTCCTCACTACTTTTTTGGCTCACTTGAGAACTATTATTTTATGCCACAAGATACTGCTTATAGGTTGCTGCTTTCTTGGAATGGCAACAGCCCTTCCATTCATGTTCCATTCCATTCAGATGACAGCCAAACTAAACAAAATGGCACCCCCAAATTCACCCTGGGTATGCAACTCCATTTTGTAGACTTGAGTTCCCACAGGAGTTCATTTTAACAGCAATATAGAGTCCTGATTTTGGTTGGGACCACTGTGACATTGTGAGGCTCCAGTTTTCTCCATTCTATTTTTCTGACCCAAAATGGCACTGTCAGGGGAGGGGGGGAGGAGGGAATTACTTGCCAGCACACACAACCTTTTGCGAACATTTCAGCTCGTAAAAGGGGAAGGCAGGAGCCCTTCCACCACTCATGTAGAAGTGGTCCTGACCAGATTTGGAACCTTGCAGTGCTGCTAAAAGGAGTTCACTGTTGGTGCTCTCTCTACAAAATTCAGATGAGTCCCCAGGGCAAATTCAGAGTCACCATTTTTTCTAGTTTTGTCCTGAGGTCCAAGAACCCCCTCACTTCTCCACAAAGTTACACATACACGTGAGTCTTCCTTCTGCCCAGTTAATGCCCTGAGGAGAATTGTCCCTCCCAAGATCTAACAGGCATTGTTGTGGTGACTGAACAGTCCTTATGAAATGCAGTAGTGTGAGAGCAGTTATTTGAAATTTGTGCATACACTTGGAGATTTGCCACTTTCATAAATTAAATATACAGAATGAATGGTATTTAAATGTTCTACTAGGTCACTTTACAGTCAGGAAGATGTGCAGCTCGGTCTGGACAATGATTAGTCTATTCCTGTCTGTCAGAGAAATAATAAATTGGCACCTGAGGCAGGTAGAGTTTGAACAAAGATTTTTTTAAATTTACAATAGAAATCAGGAAGTGTTTCAGGCAAAGGACCACATTAATAAGTAAATACAAGAAGTTGTTTCAAAGTTACGTGTTTACAAGATGTTTCAGTATCTTTATACTGTTACCTCAGGAGATGTTCAATTATCTGTTTTGAGCTTTCTAATCGAAATGCTGACAAGACTTAATTTCTAACTTCAGTTAAGTGTAACTGACACAGTTCCTAAATCACTAACTCCTAGACTATCTCCCCCTTTTAAGATGTCTTATTTCATACGTGCTTACCAGAGAGGGACTGTTTATTTCCTCCAGAAAACCCAATCCTTTATCTATTTACAATTTCATCACCCTCAGGAGCTTCACTCATATCTAGGTGGTTTCTCCTCAGAGAAATGAAACCATCACCAGTGTGATTATTTAAAAGTTTCTATGTAATGGACAGCTACAGGAACTTGGCACAGATTCCTTCACAAAAATTTGCCCTTATTCAGAGTAGGTCAGCTCTCACATAACTGGCCCTTGGCCTCCAGAGAACGGCTCTATGACAGAAACACTTTTCACACTAGCGTTCCCTCAGCACTAACTGTCCTCGGGTTAAGAATGGCAGCAGTTCTCTCTGGCCAATCAGTCTGTGTTCTCTCCACATTCTAAGGTCAGAATGAGCTTAGCTGGCAGTATACATAACAGAAGGCAATATGATCGTTTATCAAAACATCTGAATTATACAAGCTGTGGTTAGGACTAACCAAGAATTGGCTCCATGCCATAACTGGAATGGAAAGCATAGTTTGAGGTGGATTTTCAAATCATGATTTGGAGACAGTTTTGCTTAGCTTTAATGTTAGTTTGCGTGATTCAAACATGAGACAGCCAGACAAAAGTATAGTTATGCAGTCCAAAAGAGAGAGGAGGGAATCTGTTGAAAAGAGTAGTGATACAGGGCAAGGACAATGGACAGAGTCCATGAACCCACAATATCGTTATATCTAACAAACTGGCAAGCCCCTGCATGGATGATTAAAAGTCAATTAAAAGAAAAGGGTTGGTAATCAGCATGCTAAAGCCCCTGAAAATGCTTGAGTAGGAGATTTGGAAAATGGGTGGGATGATTCTGCATGCCCCCCCCCCTCTTCCAAACTATGGTTGAATTAAGCCTCTTTGTGAATTTCTGTAATTTTTTGTAACATTGACACATAGTGCCATTTTTATTACTGCTTCTTCAAACACTAAATACAATATTTTGTGCTTTAAAAATGCTAGTAATTTGTGATGGTGGTTTTTTTTCAAATGTTTTATCTGAGATACCTGAGAATGTTACTGCAATTGGTTATTACTGATTAGCATAATCTCATGTGTTGAAAGATTCTTCTTGAAAATTAGAGTCCTTGAATATGAACAAGATAGGGTATGGCTACAAAGCAAGTAAAATGCCTAGTATTATAATCCCCTGTACAGATCTATGGGAAAGCCATATCTGGAATGTGGGATACAGTTCTGGTCACCCCATGTCAGAGTCAGAAAAGTATGCAAAAGCACATCCAACAAAGTTAAGGAGTTGGAACACTGCCCCAAAAGGAAAGGCTAAAGAAGCCAGAGCTTTTCCATTTAGGAAAAAAAAAATATGCCCAGGCTGATTTCACCCAAAACAGAATAGGACAGGAACAAAACAAAGCAAGAGGACAAGCAAACTATTTCAGGCAATGTGATCACCCCCACAATGGTAATCAAGAATGTTAATTCTTAGAAAAACATCTGCTCAGAGCATTTTAGGTTGCTGTTACTCTTGCTATGGGATGCCAATTCCTGTTCTTGATCTGTTCTCTCTTTTTTGGTTACTTCCTGCAACAATGAAGAACAGAGGCTTTGTCCAGCCTGATATTTTTGTCTCATTCTGGTGCTGGGAATGCACCCATGCTTTAAATAATCAAAGTTTACAGCTGTGCAAGGGCAACAAAGTATTCTTCTTGTTGTTGTTGTGAGGGGGGAAGGGAAAGGATATTGTAAGCCCCTTTGAGTCTCCTACAGGAGAGAAAGGGGGGATATAATTCCAAACTCCTCCTCCTCCTCCTCCTCCTCCTCCTCCTCCTCTTCTTCTTCTTCTTCTTCTTCTTCTTCTTCTTCTTCTTCTTCTTCTTCTTCTTCTTCTTCTTCTTCTTCTTCTTCTTCTTCTTCTTCTTCTTCATCCATTTAGTCGTGTCCGACTCTTGGATACTCTGTAAACCAGCCCCCTCCATGCTTCCCTGTTTGCCACAACTTCTTTCAATTGGTTGATATTCATGCCCATGTCCCTCTTAATAGTTTCCAACCAACAAGTCATACTTCTACTCCGTTTCTGTTTACCACTGACCATTCAGAGTAGCATCTCTTTTTCTAGTGAATTTGCCCTCATCACATGTCTGAAGTAGGTCAGCTTCTGTCCAGTGATCTTGCCCTTCAGGGACATCTCTGGGTTAATACTGAGCCCCTTGGGGGAGGGCGGTATAAAAGTGGAACAAATAAATAAATAAATAAATAAATAAAATATAATACGCTCCAGGACAGCTTTGTTGGTGACTCTAGCTGTCCATGGGATTCATAAAAGTCTTCTCCAACACTACAGCTCAAAGGCATCCACTTTTATTCGATCTGTTTTTGACAGTGTCCATATCTTTCAACCATATATCATGATTGGGAACATGATGGCTGTTACCAGTCTTTGTTTGATAATGATTGAGACATCTTTGCCCTTTCATAGTTGGTCCATACTCACCATGGCTGTACGCCCAAGGGCTAAGTGTTGCCTGAGTGTAAAGTATAGCATTAGCAATTCTGATAAGATGGGGAAAGAGAGAGCTGAGCCCTGTCTTCAGTGACATATTCATTGATAAATATGATCATTTTGTTATTGAACAAGATGCTGATGATAATGAGCAGGCTGAAGTGAGTTGGTCTGTTTGGCATGGAGCTGCCAAATCAATCTTGATTGTCTCCTGGACCTTTCACATGCATAAATTCAATAAATGACACTTTCCCAATTCCTGTTCATCCATAATTGTGCCATCTCAGGCTCCCCATTAAAATGTCTTTGCTTAGGAGAACACATTTCAAATGGAAACAGTATTCCTTCTCTCATATCATTATACTCTCCTTTCCATTTCCCAACCCCCAGGCTGCAGTTTTTTGTTTGTTTGTTTTGGAATTCAGGCTGCCATGAGTGTTCATCACTGTTCAGCAACACCAACATTTTATTTCACTTTATTTCTGGTGTTGGTAAGAAAAGGTATACTGTAGTGATGCACTGCTGACCCAGCAGCACCGTGGTAGAACGTTGGGACGCCAATGGACCTACGGCCTTGCTGGTCGCACCGCACCCCCACTCCTCATCCCCCTATGAGTCACGGGTCATGAACTGTCTGGCTCAGTCACCGGGCGCAGGGACAATGGTCTTGCCCCCAGGTGAGGATTAGGCTCAGACGCTTACGCTCCTCTCCGCACGTAGCCAGGTGAGATCATGCATCACATGATGTTCTCCAGGTCTCCCGGTCTCCCGCTCATCTCCCTACCCACCTCCTTTACACGCCCACAATGAAACCCTAATAAAAGGTGCGAGAGACCAGCACAGGGAGAGTTGTCAGGATCACGAAAACCCGCGCTTCCTGTTGCTGACGCTCTCCGCCAGATGAAACCTCCTCCGCGTCTCGCCTATTCCTTAGCGACGACCCTGCGGGGTTGACTACAAGCTGGTGCCGAAACCCGGGAATCCTCGAACCTCCACCCTGCTCACCGTCGCCTGGGGAAGGGCCGCGATACCGAAGTCCGCTGGATCGGCGCATCCAGGGACCACCGTTTCGGTATCGCCTGTCCTCTGGATCGGCGCATCCAGAGACACGCGTCCTAGGACACTCTCTCGTCCGACGGAACACCGGTGAGTATGGGAGCTTGCAAAAGCAGGGCTTATGACAAGCACGTTGACGAACTGAAAGCGTTAACGAAATGCGGCAGGGTCCCCGTAAAGAGAAGGGAGCTGCGCAAATTGGTTGAGGAGATTGAAGCTCAGTGTCCATGGTACCCAGAGGGGGGGACATTGAATCTTAAGGACTGGGAAAACATCGGGCGCACTCTTCGCACAGAGCCTCGCGCGCCGATGTCGCTGCTACTGACGTGGAGACAATGTTTTGTCGCCATCAGCCTGCAGACCTATGGCTCCCTTGCTGTAGGCCGCCCTCCTTTCGATCTTTCACCTTCAATTTCAACCCCGGAATTTTCTCTATCCACTAAATTGGACGCCTGTCCTCCTTCTGCCCCCCTCGCTCCTTCACCCAATTCAAACTCTCCCGCGGCTCAGCCGCCCCCTCCCCTTGCTCCGCCTTCATTTTCCGAAGCCACTGCACCTCCGTCAGCGCCACGTAATGGCGCGGGTTTCAAAACTCTCGCAGAACGTATTAGCCACGATCTGCAGAAGAAAGAAACCCTGACGGAAGACGATGCCGAGATTCTTGCATTGTGCCCCGTCCACTTCACAGATACTGAGGGGGAGGGTGGCGTCATTCGGCGGGTTGTCGAGTACCGCCCTTTAAGCTATAACATCCTCACTGAGCTCCGCAAAGCGGTGCGGGACGTAGGAGTCACCAGCCCCTATGTGAGAGGCATGCTAGAGGCGGTCGCGAGGAATCACTTAATGGTTCCGGACGACTGGAAGACCACCTTCCGCATGCTCCTGAGCCCTGCACAATTTGTGATCTGGGAGAGCGAGTTCCGCCGGCAATGCTTTAGCAGGGCAGCCGCCTCCGGCGGCGCCTACACAGCCGCTCAGCTTTACGGCTTTGATGCCTTCAGTAACCCCAACAATCAGATCGTCCTGCCGGTGGCCACCCTTACGGTCGCCTCTGAATGCGCCTACAAGGCGTTTTTGAAAGTCCCCAATGCCGGACAGCCAACCCAAAGTTTTTCTAGCACCCGGCAGAAGCCTCAAGAGCCCTATGCTGAGTTTGTGAACAGGCTCCAGGAGGCCCTCAAGAGGCAGGTTGACAACGAGGAGGCCCAGGGCGAACTCCTTAAGCGCCTTGCCAAGGAGAACGCCTCCGCTGAGTGCCGCAAAGCGATCACAGGCCTAGGAAGGAACCCCGAGCTGGCCGACATGCTCAAAGCTTGCCAGGATATCGGGTCTTTCGCCCATCAAGCCAGCCTTCTAGTCGCCGCCCTCTCCGCTGCCATGAGGCAGCCCCGAGACGAGTGTTTCAATTGCGGCAAGCCAGGACATTTCCGAAGGAATTGTAGGCTGCCCGGCGGGGGGGCCTACAACCCTGACGGAGGAGGGTCTCTCCCCAGAGGGCGAAGACCCCCAGGAAAGTCTAGGGCCGGGCGCTCCCAATGCCCGCTGGGGAGGCCCGCGCCCGGGCATCTCCCCAGCCCGGAACCAAGATCCGCACCTCAAACCCTTCCCCCGGAGCTCCCCCATGAGATCTTCGCTGCTCCAGCTCAGTATAGTGATCCCATCCCCACGGAGACCATTAGGCTGGTCTTGCCAAAAGCTTCCGCCGCTGAACAGGGGTTGTTCATCATCCCAGGGGTCATCGACCCCATGCACCAGGGAGCCATCCACATCCAAGTATGGACAAACATCCTGCAGAAACTGCCAAGTTCACCGGAACACCCTGCCTCTATGCTCTCACTTGAGTCTAATCTAAGTTCAGCTAATCTAAATCTCGTTGCTCGCTCCCCCTCTACGTCTATACTTCCTGCTCTGCTAGCCCCTTCTACTTCCAAAGTCACCATGCCTCCGCCAGTGCCCCAGAATGGCACGCATTTCAAAATCTCTGCAGAGTCCACAGTCACTGAATTGCAGCAGAAAGGAATGCTGACGGAAGAGGACTGCCGTTTTGAGCCCTCCTCAGAATGCCCCATAGCCAATCTACAGGACAATGAGGCATGGAAAGGGGAAGATGCTCGCACAATGGCCTTAAGCCAAAAGTCCTTCGTGAAGAAGAAGCCCCCTTGGCCCTCTCCAGCTGTAAGGTTCAAACCAGATCTCATAGCCTCTGAGCCTGTGCAAAGCCCTAAGCTCAAAGCTCCCAGTGGCAGCAAAATCGTCAGCACCTCAGAGAGAGCAAAATCTCAAATCAGAGTTGCAATCCTCCTCGTTACTTTATATGTGCTCTGTATGCCTATGTATGTTCTGTATGTCTTGCCCCCTTTCAAGAGACCCCTAAAGTTTTCCCCTCATAGGGGGGATTTTTCCATTGCTTCTAAGCTATGCTCTTGTGCTTCAATTAAAGTTTTTCTCCTTCTGATTATGTGTGCCAATGCCTTGAAAGGCTTCGCCCATTACAGCATCCGCCTTAAACGGGACACAGCTCGTGCGTGCTCCCCAGGATACCGATGGGACCTGCTTCAAGCCGCCTCCATCTTAGTTTAAACCTTCAAAACTTTTCTTCAAACCTCTCCTTGAGAACCTTTTCCTTCGTCCATCTGAGCCTACACTGCCACATTGGCGTGGCGCAAGTTTACATATGAAGCCAAAATCATTTTCATGCTCCCACATTCTCTGCTGAGGGCTCCCTGGCTAGTCACAGTGCCAAGGGGGGTCTCTCAGCCACACCTATCTTACACAGCCTCCGCTGTGAAGGTAGGAAGCGAGCTCAAACCGGCCAAAGTCCCCTTACGGGAGGGGAAGGTAGAGCTGACTTCCAAACCCTTCCCCCCCCCCTGCCTTCCTTTCTGCACACCCTCCCTCTTTCTAATGGGCTGACGCACCCCACCTCTAGATCTAGGATCTGATAAAGGGTTTTTTGCAAACCCCTCTCAATTTGCTCCTGTGATCAAACCTCAAGCCCAGGAACTGTTTTCTTTGCATCTTCTCTATATCTTTCCTATAGACGCTATATTACGATATGACTATAATTGTGAATTGTTCAAGTTGCTTTGCAAAAAACCCACACCTTAGACGGTGATTGGGATTGTTTTACAAACAAACATCCGACCTGGATATGACCTCTCCCTTCTCCTAAGCCTTCGGGCAATTCCCTGCCTTGTATCTCTTAACGCCTTGAATGTTGCAAGTGATCGTTGTCGGAATGGGCCAACTGCGCCTAACGAAAGCTTGGCCAAAACAAACGAAAAAAAGGGGAGTAGTTCCCCCCCCCTATTGACCCAATCAAGGTCTCATCCAGCAGACCATATCCAAAGTACTCTTCTCTATTCTCTATCAAAAATTGCCCGCCCCCCCCCACTCAGGGCTCGGGCTTTCCATTGTCATCTATAAGAACGAATTAACTCAGCCAGCATGCAAAACCCCTGGGGGAAAAGCGTCGCTTGTTTTTTCTCTTCTATACAGGAGTCCAGCTCGCCATGCCAGGCCAGCCCCATCCCGGAGATGGAGCGGGGCCTCCCTGGAGGATCCGACCCCGCCGCCCTGTTGAGAGAGCCCGATCACCCTCCAGCCTGGGCCAAGATGGGAGGGACCTCTCTGGAACCAGTACACCCATTCTTCCACGGAGATCGCAACCCAGGCTGCCATTCGGGCCAGCTATGGCTCAAAGGTTGACGCTGTGTGTCGCTGCTCCTCATCTACAGCCGCCATTCTCTCTCCCTCTCTGCCGCCCCCTGGCTGAAACTTGGAATTGCAGCCAGGAACATTCCTGATAGATTAACCCTTGGAACTCTCCGCTGTTTTCAGCCGCTTGAATAATTGTTGGAACACGCCTTCTCTCACAACCTTGCTCGTGAGAATCACTGAACCTGCAATGCTAAAGACTATCAGTAGCTCTCCCTACGCTCTTGAGAAATCCATGGACTCTAACGTCATCGCTCTGTAGCTTTGGTAGTCAAACAGCAAGAGCCATGCATTGGACAATTATGCAACCACGGGTTGCCTTCCTTCCGCCCATCATCCAGCCTATGTATCGTTTAGCCATGTTTTGCTGCTTAAATTTATCGCATGCCCTAGTTTTTGAAGTTATGTTATTTGTTATTGCTGCATTTCCGCCTGTCTGTCTGCCGGGACTCTCTGCTACCCCAGGCTCCACCCCAGGAGCCCGGACGCCGCCGCCGCCGCTCCGCTCTGCCTTTCGATCCCTCCTGTCGAAACGACGCGGTCGCCCTCTCCAAGGCGGAGCCTGTCCCCCTCGCAACTTCCCTTGTGGGAGCCCCCGGACTTGTTTCCTGTAACACCAAGACTATTGGCCGGCTGGCCTGTGCCCTTGCGAAGCCCATCAATTCTACCTCCATTGCTCTGGACGCTCTGGCCTCCGAGCAGCAGGAACTTCGTCAAGCGACCCTAGACAATCGTGCCGCTATTGATTACTTATTGTTATTACATCACCAAGGTTGTGAGAATGTACATAATATGTGTTGTTTTAATCTTTCTGATAATTCCCAATTGATTCATATGAAAGTACGTGAGCTGCAAGAAGTTGTATCTAATCTGAAGTATGATGTTTTGCCCCATTGGTGGTCAGCCCTCTGGAGCTGGCTGCCGGGAGGATGGTTGAGTGTTATTGTACAGCTCTGCATTGGTTTAATTGTGTGCCTCGTTATCGGATCTTGTTTCGTTCAATGTGTGTCTAATATTGCCTGTAACGTGTGCAAGAAGCCCCTCGAATTTCCCTTACCCCGCAGCCAAGTTCTAATGTTACACAAGCAGCTTGGTCAGCTTGACCAGATGGCGGAGGAGACAAGCGTCCCTTTAAATCGCCCCTTAGCATTTCGGTCCCCCTTTTTTCTAAAATGTAAAAAAGGAGGAGATGTAGTGATGCACTGCTGACCCAGCAGCACCGTGGTAGAACGTTGGG
>NW_025951114.1:0-11979 GCF_021028975.2 Sphaerodactylus townsendi
TGGCCATGCTGACAGAGGCTGATGGGAATTGTAGTTCCTGAACATCTGGAGAGCCGCAGGTTCCCTACCCCTGATCTAGAAGGAGGTGGGGTTCACAGATTCTGTTTGCGTGATCTATCAAAGTTTTTATGGTGCTCCTTTTTTGTCCTGGATGATGATTGGAGTTTTTGTGTAGATATCTATTTGTGTGCATAGGTTTTCTGTATACTGTGTGGCCCAATTGTTGGCTTGGTTTGCGGATGACTAAGACATCTAGAAATTTCTAGTTTGCTCTGTGTAGTACTTAGATGTTAGATGAAAAGTAAATTCTGCTACCCAGTGATACCAAGCTTTCTTATGAGCAAGAGGCCATTCAATCGTTACATTCCATGGAAAATGCAACCCGTATGTTTCTGTCTGACAGAGAGCATTGTGAGCACAAAAGACTGAGATTGAAATGGCTTGTGGATGTTCTTGCATGAGTCTGCATGCTTGCATGTGTTAGTTGTGGGAAAATACATTTATAAATAAAACTGCCTTTAGATTCATGGAACAACAGTTATACCTGCTTGGGGAGTTGCCACTGAAAGTTCCAAATGGGTATCTCTCTTTTGTACTCCCCTGCATTAGCTTGGCTTAGTTTTAGCAAGAAGCAGGAAGTGTTTTATAAGTAAAAACAGCAGAGAAGTCAAGCCCCTTGGTGGCAGCTCTCCAGACTGACAGCAGAAGGTACATCTTTCACATGGAAACCATTTTCACCTTGTAGTCAGATGAGGGAGTTTTCATCTTTTGCTGGACTTGTGTGCTGGGTTTCCGAGAGTTTTAGTATCTCCTGAGGGACCCTTAGAAACTTATCTATTAGTGGGTTGAGGCATGAGGGACTCCTGACTTCCACTTTGCCATTTTCAACAGCTATCAGTACCTGCAAGTTTGGTCCCCCATTAAAAAACAAATTCTAAAATTGCACATGTCACCATAGTAGACTCAAAGATGTGATACTGTCTAGGTAGGCCCTTGGACAAAGGATTCTCTAACCTGCCTCACTGTCGGCTAAATCTTTGCTCTCTCTTCCATCATGGTCTGCCAAGGTTCCCACAGCCCTGACAGGCTCTCACTGGCCCAGTGAACATTCTAACCAGATTTGAAGGGAATTGGTAGCTTTCAGGAAATAAGTAGGACCTTGATCTGTCTACTGCAGTCCTCCTGATACTCCAGTCCTCCTGATTTTGAATTAGGACCCTGCTTGATTCAGAAGGTGAGGAAGGGGGTGGAGATAAGGGGATCAGTACAAGAATGTGATGGGGGAGGGTTTAAACAAGATGTATTCTAGTTTCCTTTCCTTGAACTTTGCAAGATGTAAGCACCATCGTGGGGCAAAGAGCTGGTGATGAAACTCAAAATGGGACACATATTGCATTTTAGTTTCATAAAATGCCTGCAGGAGGTGGGTAATCACTTGGGGAGAGTCAGTTTGTCTCAAGTGTCTGGCATGAAATTTGACAGATTTTATTTCAGATATCTGGGCTCTCTGAGACCTTGGAAAGGTCAGTGGTGGGAGACTCAAGTCATTGTGCTGCAGGAATGCCCTTTCTTTCATCCCCATTTGATAGGCATTAGCCCACTTCTCATGGCACTAAATTGATGCTGCAGTAATCCCAGATTGTTGAAATATAATGATAAGATTAGATCGTTGAACCAGGAGCCTTTAAGCAGATGAACAGCAGGGACATGACAAACCCCATTAGCAAGCTAGCAGAGGCCAAAAACCAAAGTTAGGTTGCTTGGTTTATAGTTTTCAATTAGATTGTCGCAGTGGTAGGATTCAAATGATTTAACAACCAGTTCCAAAAGGACACAGTGGTGGGATTACAACCAGTTCTCTGAACTAGACAAAAAAATTAGCTACTGGCTCTACCAAGCTGGTGCGAATGGGCTGAATCCAACCACTGGATTGTCTGAATAATAGTGTGCATCCACGTAATGTTGGTTTATTTCAGTAAGTCACGGGATGTCTTTGCACAAATAATCACTGCCTTGCCACGGCAGCAGGGAAATGAGGGCATGAAGGAGCCTTCTACCTCATCTCACCTCTCTGCTGTGTGGGAGAAGGAAGTGTGGGCGATGGGCTCTTCCTCCCCATAGCTTTGGGGAAACAGAGTAACGAGGATGATTGAAGGATTGGAGCACCTTCCTTATGAGGAGAGGCTGCAGCATTTGGGACTCTTTAGTTTGGAGAGGAGACGTCTGAGGGGGGATATGATTGAAGTCTATAAAATTATGCATGGGGTAGAAAATGTTGACAGAGAGAAATTTTTCTCTCTTTCTCACAATACTAGAACCAGGGGACATTCATTGAAAATGCTGGGGGGAAGAATTAGGACTAATAAAAGGAAACACTTCTTCACGCAACGTGTGATTGGTGTTTGGAATATGCTGACACAGGAGGTGTTGATGGCCACTAACCTGGATAGCTTTAAAAAGGGCTTGGACAGATTTATGGAGGAGAAGTCGATCTATGGCTACCAATCTTGATCCTCCTTCATCTCAGATTGCAAATGCCTTAGCAGACCAGGTGCTGAGCAGCAGCAGCAGCAGAAGGCCATTGCTTTCACATCCTGCATGTGAGCTCCCAAAGGCAGCTGGTGGGCCACTGCGAGTAGCAGAATGCTGGACTAGATGGACTCTGGTCTGATCCAGCAGGCTAGTTCTTATGTTCTTATGAAAGAAGTAGAAGACTTCTGCACTTCTCCTCATACTGGGTGTGAGGGGGAAGAATGCAGCAAGTGGGTTCCCAGCTCCTTTACCATGCTGTGGTAGGAAGAAGTATGGTGGGCAAGCTCCTGGCTCCCTCTCTGCAGCGTGGGTTAGGGGGGAGTGGAAGGCATGCAATTCTCCTGCTATTACACCTGGTTTCAGATCAGTTCCCCTGGAGGACATGACAGTGATGGTCGGTGGTCTGGATGGCATCACCTTGCTGAGCTCCCTCCCTCCCCTTCCCAAATTCCACCCTCCCCAGGCTCTGCCTCCAAATCCTCAGGAGTTTCCCAGTTTAGAGTTGGCAACCCTTGGTCATACTCAACTTTCTCCCCACAGAACTGTGTTTTGTACAGGACATTTTATAATGTAAGATTTGGTGGCAAGATTCATTGTAACCAGCTTGTGCTGAAAATTTGTAGGTTTCGCAAATAAAATGAAGCTGATAGGTGTTCCTGACCACCATGCCAACCTGCTTTTTAAAGAGCTACCATATTAATCAAGGCAGGTGTACAACAGGTACAGTCAAAAGTAATTACACCAATGCATACTCAAAGTCACTGAGTACCATTTAAATAATTGCTATATAACATACGATTCTATTTTTCATTCACTGATAACAATTCCAATTTGTTTAAAAAAAATTCAACAGGTAAGTACAAAGTCTAGTTTGGCTATAAAACCTCTAGATTCGTTTTATTTTGGAAATCCTTTGTCAAGCCAATCTGCAATGCATAAATACAAGTATCAGTGTGAGTTAAGAACAAACCATTCATTCTTGCAACCCTAACTCATACTGATACTTATATTTATGCATTGCAGATTGGCTTGACAAAGGATTTTGAAGAGCTAGGCGGGGTCCACAGGCATCCCCCAAGCTCTTGTCTACTCATCAAAGAGATGGGGATGTTGAAACTGTTTTGCAAGAGAAGCTAGGAGCAGAGGTTGCAAACTGTGAGGAAACAGGAGTAATATCATTGTTCCTTTCTTTACGTCTCTCCTCTGATTGCACAGTGCAGCTTGTTTTCCTCAAATCAGTTTTGTAGTTTTCCTTTGCATGATGATTTGTCTTTCCAAATGCAATGCCAGCATGTTTGAGTCACTTTATCTGAGGCACAATATCAAGTTTAGCAAGGCAGAAGGCTATTTAAGGTATGCCTAATGCTGTGCTTTTGAAGGCAAGCTTCCAAGGTAATCTGTATTGAGAATCCTCACATTGCTCACAGGTTTTTTAAAGCCACTGTGGCTTTAGCAAGGAGAAGAAATAATCCTTCAGGTTTTTTAAACCCAAAGAACTCTATGGAGCAAAGGCTTTGATCCTTCAGAAGGAGGAGTTTTGGAATGAGGGGAAAGGGGCAATGGGATAACTTACAAAATGGAGATGAGCGGCTGTTTTTCATTACCCAGAGATACTTTTCATCAATGTCAGAAATTATCCAGTGAGCTTAACCCATTTTATTTTGATCAGGCAAAACAAACTCATCCTTGCTACACCGAGTTTTTCTTATTGCTGCACCTCTGTGTTAGACAAAGCTTCACTTGTGTCCCTTCTGCCCGCCATGAATCTGTATAAAGTATAAGAAAGTACAAAAGTTCATCTACTTAATTTATGCCCCTCTCCTTCACCCCCTATACCACGAAGACCTAAAATATGCTTATTGCCATCTTGATATGCCCCTTGTGGAAGGAAATTGGAAGGAATTGTTCCCAGGTCAATTTTATTAAGAGAATTATTTTTGAATATTAAAAAGGAAGAAGAAAATGCAGAAAGTACCGTATATACTTGCGTATAAGCTGAGTTTTTCAGCCCTGTTTAAAGGCTGAGAAAAGCCCGCTCGGCTTATATGCAAGTCACCATTTTCTATCCATCACAAGTAGGCTAGGGGTGGGCCGGGACAACCTCCCTGCCACCTGGAAGCTGCTTGTTGCTGCCCTCCTGGGCACCCTGGCTGGCTGGGCTTGGCCAAACCCCGGGAGCCAGAGGAAGCTCCTTATTTGGGCAGTGACATCAGGGGGAGTCACTGCCCAAATAAGGAACTCCCTCTGCCTGCTGGCTGGGTTTGACAAAGCCAAGCTAGCCAGCAGGCAGAGGGAGCTCCTTATTTGGACAGTGACTCCCCTTGATGTCACTGCCCAAATAAGGAGCTCCCTCTGCCTCCCAGCTTCCCACCCTCAGCTTATACCCAAGTCAATAAGTTTTTCCAGGTTTGGGCAGTAAAATTAGGTACCTCGGCTTCTACACGAGTATATATGGTAGCCCTAAACTTTGGCTATTCTATATTTACTGCAGACTCAGATCATGGCAAATATAGCAAGAAATCGAAAAACAAGCAGCCCTGTCTTAAGGGAACCAATGGATTGCTTTCTCATTTTAATATTAACAAACTATCTGCATTTTCATGTCCATGTAGAACAGTTATGGGACTTTTTAAGTCATTTAGGACAACCCATTGACCACTCACACTTCTGAGTGTTTTGTTCTGCAGCTGACATTACAAACAATTTAGAAGAAACCACCCTGCAGTAAAAAAATCAATTTTTGCAATTTCATTACAAGCCTGTCATTTTTACAAATGGAACAAATAATACAAATATGCACACGATTATTTCAGCTGCATACATTGTTCAGTTTGCACTGCTTAGGATCTATCACAATTTTAAATGTTTTGGGCTATCTTTTCATTTTGTGATCATATGTGCACCTGAACATGGGTCCAGGTCTGAGGGGGCAATGAATAAAAAGGGTTCAGCTGAGAAGAATTATGCAGGGGAAGACATCCTGGCTTTGGGTGAATGAGATGTATCTGCCCATGGCTTCTCTAACTCCTACTTACTATGAACCTCAGTGTTTTTAGTAAACTCACACCATCAGGACCAGTACCACAAACATTATTCAAAAATGTAATCAAGACCTATCATTTTGTTATAAACAGCTGCCAACATCTATCTGACAACTATCTATTTTTTTTAAAAAAACTTCCATTGAAATTAGTTTATGCGATATCGCTATTGAAGAAATGGAACTCATCTCAACAATCCAGCAACAGTAAAATATCATTCCCTCTCCCCAAATTTGCTATCATGCCTTGGAACCAAATCGGCAAAAATGCCAGAGTCATTGTGTAACTTCCTCCTCCACCTATGACTATGAAGATTCCCACAGGATATAAAATGTGGAAGCATCTGTGCAGATAGGTTAACATCCACAGAACACTAAGTCAGCTCTGTATCTACAGTGATTTGCACCAAGGTTCTCAACCTTCACATTGGCATTATTGTTGACACATTCATTGTTCAGTCATCTTCATGGAATGGTGTTAGTAGCAAATGTACACCTTGTTTTAGGTGTACCAACCTTTCCATCAACTTCTTGCTGCCCAAGAGCATCAGCAGGGTGTGCAGTACATCATTAGCTACATTTTTAGCTGACACAGAACCGTACTCTTGAGGAACCATTCATGTAGGCATGAGAACAGTTCATTGTGCAAACAGATCCGCAAAGGACCATGGCTAACATTCAGCACCAGCGTCAAGACCACCTCTTGACCTAATCGTCTGAGCTGTGAATCTGTCACCTAGTGTAAGATGAAGTATTAACACCACTTGTTGAGAGCAATTGTTGTTCAAGTCCCAAATTTGCACCTGATTAGTGAATTGTGAGTTAACACAGTGGCTTCCCAGTCAAATGGATCCCCCTCCTCCTATTCCTATGGGTCCAGATCATTGACATGGGAATTATAAGAGCTTTGGATCCCTTTCTTTTTTCATGAGCTCTGTGAGAATCATCATTTTTAAGGTTACCAATGTGAGCCACTGATCTGACTCTTGTGGATATGCTCCTTCATAAAAGTTAAGTGCAGAAGTACACACACCATGGAAAGCACATGCTGGTATGACAGAAGGGGAGAAAATGCAGATACAAACAGGTATTTGTGGGGAGATAGACTTCTTATTTTCTTAGGCTTCTCAATGCAAAGCCCACCAAAGTTCCCTCCTCCCAACATACGGTTATGATCTTGAGGGGAGGAGGGCCTTTTATCTCCATTTCCCACTTCAGTCATAACCTCCATGTTTATCTGTCATGGGTAGTTCAGTGCCTTTGGGATTTAAAAACAGGGAGCTCCCAGAGCAGTGAATCTGGATTAGGTTGTTAAAAATAACCCTGCATTTCTCTCTCACATTCCTGTAAGATGCTTAGGACAGGAAATGCAGACTTAGAAACCAATCTCTGGTATTTAATAACTGCTGGTTGGAGAAGGAGCTGTAGAGAGGGATGATTTGCGACTTGGATGGCAAGAGTCCCTCTTGATCTCGGTTTTCTCTGTTAATTATTGTTTTGTTTAAACATTTTTTAATCCTGCCTTTTAGCATGGACTTCCAAGACAGCTAACAATCACAGCAGAGAGCCATTAATTAAATATACCAACAGTAAAACATTAACAACCTAACAGAAACATCAATAAAAACTCACAGCCAAGGCAAGAGTAACATAATAATCCATTATATATTTGGGAGAATAATATTGTGTTCACCTAAAACAAACAAATAACTAACAAAATAGATGACAACCATCTGGTAATATTCTTTGATTGGGGTGACACACCCTGTTCTCAGTCACCTCTTCACTACTCTCTAGAGAGGGGGGTACTGACAACAAAGCTTCTCTGACATAGAAGGGAGAAGTTGACATGGGGCTGGCACTACTCAGGTACCCTGGTCCCAAGATCCATAGATTGAAACTGACACCTTGCTCAGAAATTGATGAGAAGCAAGTGAAATATTTTAAACATTACCCAGATCCAGTCCACAATCTGCTTTCCATATTCTGGACCAAGCAAAGTTTCTGAGTGACCTTTGTAGGCAACCCTGTATGCACCATTTGGTCTGGAGGACATGAATAACTGTCCATGAATCTTTTGGTATATTGCTTCTGAATGCTCAGTGGTCTTAAGTTAGATTGTAAAGATGTGAGCAGGGCATCAGACAGACAAAAGGAGGAGGTTTTATGACAGTCCACAGAGTCTTCAAATATGGGTTGGAAAGTCTGAATTAGGCATGTAATTTCCATTGTCCCCTACTGGAAATGTGCATTTTTCCTCCTCCTCCTCCTCCTCCTCCTCCTAGCTCAGCTTAACCTCAAGCTAGATATGAAGGGCAGATGTGTTCACAACTTCTTCTGCTTCATGCTTGTATTCTGATGATTTATTTCACCTGTTCCTAGCATTTAAAACTCATTCAGATTAAGAGAATTATTGTTAATGATTGACAGGAGTAGGATAGAGGTGACATTGCTCACTGAAGTAATAATGCTAGTATAAACAATTTAAATGCATTGGTTTTCTAGTGTGTGAAATACCTTTGGATTTTATAATTTCATTCCAGCAGCACAAAACATCTCCCCTGATGGCTCCCATCCAAGTACAGGTTCTGATGATCCATTGAGATTGTGGAAACTTTTTTTAAAAGAGTGACCATTGCTTGTCATACAACAGGTCTGTAAAGCACACACATCACACCATCTTCTGAAATGCGGGCTAATCAGTGGAATTCACTGTTTGTCTGGAATGGGTTGGAGAATTCACACAGTTTGGTTTTTGTGCAAGCAGCAGATCCAGCTGTCATCACAGAGAGGAGGCAGAATCACCTTAGCAGAGCACTGGTGGGCTGCTTGACTGCCCCATGGAATTCTCTCTGCTCTCTCTCAGTTCTTCCGCTGCTTCTACTGCTTGCTGTTGCTACCTCCCCTCCTCTCTTTCTCCCTCTATCTCTCTGACAGTTCTCTTTCTGTTTTGCCTTCATAGACCAGAGAGCAAGGAGTGGAGGAGAGAGAGATCAGAAGGAGCAGAAACTATGAAGTGAGGGGAAACATCGGGGTTTTCCCCCTCTCACTAACCATGGGGCTTTGGGGATCTTCAGCACTGTAAGTGTCAGTGTGGCTGTACAGAAATCTCTGCCACAAAGGAAACATTCCCTTACTGCACAGGAGAGCAGCAGTGTATAATCGGCCACAGTCTCTCTGCCCACTTTACTTATGAGGCTCTGGAAAGCTGGAATTTGTGTGAGGAAGAGGACGAATTCCTAGTGCAGGTCTGCCCCCTCCTGGAAAACAATAAATCCTTTAGCAGAAGTCTTATACATTTCTTCTTATCACATTAATTCCTCATAGTCATAAAATCACAAAATTATAGAGTTGGAAGAGACCACAAGACTCATCAAGTCCCACCCCCTGACATGCAGGAATACACAAAGCACTCCTGACAGATGGCCATCCAGCCTCTGTTTAAAAAGCTCCAAAGAAGGAGCCTCCACTACACTCTGAGGCAGTATATTCCACTGTTGAACAGCCTTTACTGTTAGGAAGTTCTTCCTAATGTTTAGGTGGAATCTCTTTTCCTGTACCTTGAATCTATTACTCCTTGTCCTATTCTCTGGAACAGCAGAAAACAAGCTTGGTCCCTCCTCAACATGACACCCCTTTTCATATTTAAACATGGCTATCATATCACCCCTTAACCTTCGCTTCTCCAGACTAAACATACCCTGCTCCCTAAGTCTCTCCTCATAGGGCATGGATTCCAGACCTTTTATCATTTTGGTCACCCTCTAGACCTGTTCCACCTTGTCAATTTCCTTCTTGAATTGTGGTGCCTAAAACTGGACACGGTATTCCAGTATATAGACACTATACTCATATTGATGCAGCCCAGAATTGCATTGACTTTCTTGGCTGCCACATAAGTCAGACTGACCTACAATGCAGCATGTCAACAAAGCATCAAGGAAGCCATCCGCATGAAAGAAAAATCTCCCTGAGCAGTCTTCCTTATGGTCTGTAGCATTTCTAAGTGCACCCACTGCAGACTTGCAATGTAGAGAAGAGAAATTACACCAAGTAATTACACTTACAATTAGTCACTTGCTCTGTGTCAGGTCTTTGCAGCAGGCCACTGCCATTCAACAAACTCTAGAAAGGAATGCATTCTAGAGAGCCAAGCATGAACGTCTGCCCTCCAGCTCACTCAACTAGGGTGCCGGAACTCTAAGATAATTTCAATCAATACTGTGCCCTTCCTTTCTTTCCTCAGATTGAAGTATCAAGCCAAATGTATGGTGTCCATATATAAATTTAATAATCCAGTCCCATCCTCACAATTCATGAATAAGACAATTTATCAGAGCTGCACTTGACTAAGCATGCAGAAAGTAGCACCCTCACTAAAATCCTAGATTGGGCACCGCAAATTTAAAATTTTAGAAGAAAAGTCTAAGAAGGCCTTATCACCAAATGACTGTTGTAAGATTTTAATCTTAAAATGGCACAGTATTTTTATAAGGTTTTTAAAATTTTATAGGTATAAACAGACCAGAAAAAAGAAATTAAAAAATAAAAACATATCTAAAACAACAGTTACAATGATATCAAAATTCAAAAAAGAAAGAATATACATACATAATAAGTAATAGATAATAAGTGTTGTAATAATGAACATTAAATAGTGATTATCATCGTAATCTTTACATGATAAGATACCCTATCCAGTAATAGCTAAACCAAACGGTGAAATTTAGTTACATTATAAGATGAATTAAATGAAATAGAATAAATAAAAAAGGTTGTAGTGTTGATCCAGCAACAAACAGTTCTTCAAGTACATCAAAAGCAGGAAGCCAGCAAGGGAAGCGGTAGGCCCGTTAGATGACAAAGGAACAAAGGGTGTGCTAAAAGATGACAGGGAGATTGCAGAAAAGCTGAATGAATTCTTTGCATCTGTCTTCACCCAAGAGGAGGTGAGGAAAATTCCTGCACCTGAACCAAGCTTCTTAGGAGGCGAATCCGAGGAACTAACAAAGATAGTGGTAGACAAGGAAGAAGTTCTGGCAGCCATTGATAAACTAAATGTTACCAAATCCCCTGGCCCAGATTGCATTCACCCAAGAGTTCTTAAAGAGCTCAAGCATGAAATTGCTGATCTTCTCACTTTAATATGCAACTTATCCTTGAAATCAGGCTCCATCCCTGAAGACTGGAAGATGGCCAATGTCACACCAATCTTTAAGAAAGGATCTAGGGGGGACCCGGGAAATTACAGGCCAGTCAGTTTGACATCTGTTCCTGGTAAATTAGTAGAATCTGTCATTAAAGATAAAATTATAAAACATGTAGAAAAGCAAGACCTGCTGAGAAAGAGTCAGCATGGCTTTTGCAGAGGCAAATCCTGTCTTACAAACTTACTAGAGTTCTTTGAGGATGTAAACAGGCATGTGGATAAGGGGGAACCAGTGGACATTGTCTACTTGGATTTCCAAAAGGCTTTTGACAAAGTTCCTCACCAGAGACTATTGAGAAAACTCAGCAATGAAGGAATAAGAGGGGAAGTCCTCCTATGGATTAAAAACTGGTTGAGAAACAGGAAGCAAAGAGTGGGTGTAAATGGGAAATTCTCACAATGGAGAGATGTAGGGAGTGGTGTCCCCCAAGGATCCGTATTGGGACCAGTGCTCTTTAACCTATTCATAAATGACCTGGAAGTAGGGGTGGGTAGCGTGGTGGCCAAGTTTGCAGATGATACCAAATTATGTAGGGTGGTGAGAACCACAAAGGATTGCGAGGAGCTCCAAGCGGACCTTGATAAATTAGGTGAGTGGGCTAAGAAATGGCAAATGCAGTTCAATGTAGCAAAATGCAAAGTGATGCACATAGGGGCAAAAAATCCAAACTTCACATACATGCTACAGGGGTCAGTGCTATCAGTCACAGACCAGGAAAGGGATTTGGGCGTCTTAGTTGATAGTTCCATGGGAATGTCAACTCAATGTATGGCAGCTGTGAAAAAGGCAAACTCTATGCTGGGGATAATTAGGAAAGGAATTGAGAATAAAACTGCAAAGATTGTCATGCCCTTATATAAAGCTGTGGTGCGACCGCACTTGGAGTACTGTGTTCAGTTCTGGTCGCCACATCTCAAAAAGGATATTGAAGAGATAGAAAAAGTGCAGAGAAGGGCGACGAGGATGATTGAGGGACTGCAGCACCTTCCTTATGAGGAGAGGCTGCAGCGTTTGGGACTCTTTAGTTTGGAGAGGAGACGTCTGAGGGGGGATATGATTGAAGTCTATAAAATTATGCATGGGGTAGAAAATGTTGACAGAGAGAAATTTTTCTCTCTTTCTCACAATACTAGAACCAGGGGGCATTCATTGAAAATGCTGGGGGGAAGAATTAGAACTAATAAAAGGAAACACTTC
>NW_025951115.1:0-11978 GCF_021028975.2 Sphaerodactylus townsendi
AAGTCCTTCACTCGGAAAGATTACCTAACTGGACATCAGAGGGTTCACCACTGGCGAAGCTCTCCTTACAAATGCCTGGAGTGCGAAAAGACCTTCTCTTGTAATGGTAACCTAACTAAACATCAAAGGATTCACCACTGGTGAAGCTCCCAGGGGACAGTGGGGTGCGCGACGCACCGGGCGCACAGCTATGGGTCACATGGGGGGCGCAAAATTCTCCCCTAGCCCCTCCCCCTTCCCCCTCATTGGTTTGTCTCTCAGCATGTGGCCTCCGGCTCCTCTGCATCCCAACCAAGCCAAGCCAGCAGCAGCCAGCCCGGCAGCCAGGCCAGAGCAATCAACTGTGAGAGCACTGAGCAGCCCTAAACAAAAGGAGCAATTGACTCCTCAACTCCCTTTCCCTCTCCCTGCAGAGACTCGGAGCCTGAGGACTCACTCCAGTCTCCAACAGCTAGCCTAGCAAGCAGTGGCAGGGAGGGGACACTCCTGGGGGCGGGGAGGGAGGGGACGGCTACTTCTCAGAACGTGGAGAAGCTGACCAAAGAGCAGCGTGGGCAAGGCCAGGCTTTTACCTCCCAATTCCCAGGGCCAGCCCAGGAGTCAGGACTTTTTGTGGGCTGGGATCTCCGCTCTGGTTTTCCTTCGGCTGCTTTGCTCGCTGGTGGATGGAAGGAGGGGGAGAGAACTTTGTGCGATCCTCACGATCTCCCCAACGAGGTGGGGGGGGGGGGTTTAAGAAAGATTGGGAGTTGAGAGGAGGGGGGTTGGAGTGTTGAAATTCATGGGTGCTTTGTGTTGCTTGCTGGGGGAAAAACCAGTTTCGTTTTCTCTTAGCTCATCATGCAGGGCCCTTTTTCAGTCTTAATTGGTGTGTCTTTCAATGGCAATTCATAGGTGATGAACTTGAGCTGCTAAAACAATTCCCCTTCTTGTTTCTGTTGTTCTAAACTAAGGTCCCTGTTATGGTATTCTGGAAGATGCTGGTTGAATAGTGGGGGGGAGGGGGACTTTGGATTGTTGCTAGTATTAAATGTTAGCTTAGCAGAGACTCTCAGTTCTTGCTTTTTGCTTTTATCGCACCTGACCCAGTTCAGTGAAGGCTTCTGAGCTTATGAATGTCTTATGAATTCCATCCGCTTCTCCTCCCAGCTGACATGAGGAGTCACTGGGAGGGGAGGAGGAGGGAACATCCTCTTGGAGATCATCTTCCCCTTCCTCCCTTCCCGTTTCTCCCTCTCCTAATGGTGGATGAGGGGGAGCACGGGAAGGTCCTGCACCGTCTGAAAAGCCGGACAGCGCAGGAGCCCCTCCCTGCGCCGGCTGTACCGATGGCGAGGAGCCAGTTCCGGAGGACGGGGGAGTAGGAAGAGCCACTGCAGGATTACATGGGAAAGGTTGCAAAAATTCCTGTGGTGGTAACACCCCATCTTTGTCACACCCCGGGGGGCTAACCCGGAGTCTGAATTCAGGAGGGTGTTTACGCACCACCATCAATGAGGATCTAGGAGGAGTCACATGAGAAGTTGGACTCAGACTAACCTCCATGAATGTTCCCTTAAGCAAATGTGCTTCCTTTTCTTTGCCCGTTATTAAAAGGATCTGATACAAGGACTGGATTGTATATAGATCAAATGTGCCCTCTGGGGGCCAAACATTGCCCCCGTCTAAGCGGTGAAGAGTCCAATCTTTCTCGCAAAGACGTTTCAATTTCTCCTTTGATTTATCTTTTAACTTGGAGGCCAATGCCTTCCAATTATAAAATACACAGGACAAGGCTGAGTCCGTCGACTGAGGCTCAGAGCCATCCTTTGCCCTAGATTTGGAAAACCAAACCATAGTCAAGGAGGTTGAGTTAACCTTCACAGCCCTTACAGTCCCTTCTCTATTCTACTTGGTTCAGGAAAATCCCACCCTGGCGTCTAAAGCGACGGTTTTCCTAGGTGATTTGCTAACCCTTCTCTAGGATCCTGTTATACTTGTGAACCACCAGGGGGTTCACCTTTCCAAGTCCTCGAATTTCAAAGGAATTAGAGGACCTCGGATATTCGGGGCTTTCTCATAGACAAGACAAGACAAAACCTCTTTTATTTTTGACAAAGACCACACAATAATGTGACATACACACAGGAAACACAGACAATACTACACCTGTCTCGACGGGAAGATGCTGGTTCCAGATGAGGCAGCGACGGGCTAGCCGGCCTCTTCGGAGGCTCCCCTGACTCTGCCTCTCAAACTTATTTCCTGGAACTACGAGCCGGCGTGGTATCCAAGCAAATCCTGCCCTTCCCGGACGGGCCCGGGCTAAGGGCGGTGGGGCGCGCTTCCCGCCGGGGGAGGAGGCGACGGACCACCGCAGAGGACCCTAATTCCCGGGTTTCGGCACCATTTGTTACGACGGAGTAACGAGTTTAACAAAAGAAGCTCAAAAGAAGCTCAAGCCGATACGGAATAAAATCAGAGAGATTTTTATTCGGCCAACTGCGGGCAAGACAATATCAGGGGAGCCACACAAAATGGCAGTGTGTTCTCCCTTTTATAGTATTAATGGCAAGCTACATCAAAATGGCAGTAAAGAATACACCCCAAAATGCCCACATCATCAATCAATCATACAAAAGGTGGAGATTTTTCCCGTTCCCACAGCATTTTGGGGTTGCCCAAATCCCCATTGGGAGATGTCAGCATTTCACCCTTTGACGTTATATGAACCAAAAACCCTTGTTTCTTCTTATCCAAAAACCAAAAACCCTTGTTTCTTGTTGCCCTTTTTCTCAGACAAAGAGCCTGAACATTCTCATAGGCCTTCCTATTGTCTCAGGAAAAGGGCAACTTTAAGGTATCTTTTGGGTACAACAGGATCTTAAAAACAGTTTAGCTTGCACATTTTGTATAATGGTGAACAAGGGGCAGCTTATGGAGTTATCAGGTTAAGCTAGCAACAGTGAAAGAATAGGTTTAAGGCCTGCATGATTTCTTTGGTCAGCAGCTTTATGGTTGCCATCATCTCTCCATTATAGGAAAAATAATGGAGGGAAGGAAGGAAGAAATAGCCTTCTTGGTAAATCTAAAACCCTTTCCCCTTTTTCTTTCTCTCTCTTGCTCTCACTTTCTCTTTCTTTTTATCATTTTCTCTTTCTTCTGCCCCTACATGAAGAGTTTCCATTATTATTCTCAGAACACTAGAACCAGGGGGCATCCATTGAAAATGCTTAGGGGAAGAATTAGGACTAATAAAAGGAAATATTTTTTCTCGCAACACGTGATTGGTGTTTGGAATATGCTGCCACAGGAGGTGGTGATGGCCGCTAACCTGGATAGCTTTAAAAGGGGCTTGGACAGATTTATGGAGGAGAAGTCGATCTATGGCTACCACTCTTGATCCTCCTTGATCCCAGATTGCAAATGACTTAGCAGACCAGGTGCTCAGGAGCAGCAGCAGCAGAAGAGCTTTCACATCCTGCAGGTGAGCTCCCAAAGGCACCTGGTGGGCCACTGCGAGTAGCAGAGTGCCAGACTAGATGGACCCCCTGAACCAAACTTCACTAAACCTGGGTGGTATCATCAGGATAGTCTGAAAGTAGCCTGAAATTTTGGTACTGCTTAAACATTGCTCCCTGACAGGCACACTCAATTTCCCCCCAGATTTTGGTCCCTTCTGAGTGGATTTAAAGGGAGAATCTGGGCTCCCTAGATTAAAAAAAATTGGAAGTATTGTCGAAGGCTTTCACAGATGGATTCAACTGGTTGTTGTGGGCGTTCTGGCCGTGTGTCGGTGGTCTGGTAGATCTTGTTCCTAATGTTTTGCCTGCATCTGTGGCTGGCATCTGTAATAAGAGAAATCTGGACACAGAGTATAACAGACTTCTCTCTGTGATACACCTGTGATGCCAGCCACAGGTGCAGG
Organism: Sphaerodactylus townsendi; assembly: GCF_021028975.2. Taxonomy (NCBI): domain Eukaryota; kingdom Metazoa; phylum Chordata; class Lepidosauria; order Squamata; family Sphaerodactylidae; genus Sphaerodactylus; species Sphaerodactylus townsendi. The sequence goes on from NW_025951115.1 coordinate 3,908, forward strand.
TGAAACATTAGGAACAAGATCTACCAGAACACGGTCACGCAGCGTGGAAAAAACGCAACAACCAACATTGAAAGTGATGCTGTTTGGGGTGGAGGAATCCACCCTGAAACAGCATCATTTTCAATGTTGTTTAAACTAGGGAGCCCAGATTCTCCCTTTAAAGTGGATTTAAAAGGAGAATCTGGGCTCTCTAGTCTAAACAACATTAAAAGTGATGCTGTTTCAGGGTGGATTCCTCCACCCCCACCCCCCCAACAGCATCACTTTCAATGTTGTTTCAACTAGGGAGCCCAGATTTGTGAGTTGGGGCACGTGTTCAGATTTGTGAGTTGCAGCATGTTCTATAATGTGATTGTGACTTTGAGATGACACCGTGCAAAAAATTTTCTTTGGTCATAGTGGGGGAGGGCGGCCTTTGGTTTTGGGGAAGCCGTCCACAGGGGAGCCCCCCCCCCTCGCAAAACTCAGATTTTGCACCGGGCTCCATTTCCCCTAGCTACACCTCTGGGATTCACACTGGTGAGAAGCCAAATTTCTCACATCAGAGGATTCACACTGGTGAGAGTAAATGATTGGAGTGTGGAAAGTGCTTCTCTCAAAGTAGCCAACTAACTATACATCAGAGGAGTCACACTGGGGAGAAACCATATAAATGCCTGGAGTGTGGAAAGACCTCCTCTTGCAATGGTGACCTAACTCAACATCAAAGGGTTCACACAGAGAAGCCATAAAAACGCTTGGTGTGTGGAAAGTCCCAAAAACATTAGGTCAGTGGCAGATAGCAATAAAAACCACATGGCTTCCTGCCCTATGAGATAACGGATGTAACATGGTTCTCATTGGACAGGAGTACCAGGGGAAACCTAGTTGTCTACAAAGGCTGTGAAGCCATAAAGATCAAGGAAAGAATGCACAGACGGTAGTGGATACATATTGCAGGCTAGTTACATATATCTTTCTAGCAGCAGCAATCTGTTATTTTATGCAGCTGCACTGTTCTGGGAATGTATCTCAATCACCTAGATAACACGCTCCTGACATGCCGACTTACGGGCTCCTTAGTTCCAAAGACTGTTTTTCACAAATTTTTGGGGAAACGGGACCGGAGTTCTCTACGTGGAATGAAGGGGACTGTGAATTCCAACTTCATCCGAACTTGCATTACCAAATGTAGGCTTCAATGTCTGTTCAATAAACACTACTGATCAATTTTTCAGAGTCCGTTTATTGGCTTAGGGATGCGAGACCTCACACGGCTGCAGTTAGCAAGAGAAAGCCCTACATCAGTGGTGGCGAACCTATGGCACGGGTGCCAGAGGTGGCACTCAGAGCCGTCTCTGTGGGCACGCACAGAGTCACCCCCCTCCCCGCACACATCTAGGCTGGCCTGGGCTGCTGGACTCGATTATTAGCATTAAACCTAAAACCTAGTTTTGGGGAAGCAGTGTAGGTAACCCTGTTAAACGCTGTTCAACCCCACTGATTTTCATGCAAAGAAGAAAAGTGCGATCCTTTACTTGGGAGTAAGCTTGGTTGCTGGCAATGGGGCTTGCTTCTGAGTAAATCCTCCTAGGGTCGTGATTTACCTGTTGGAAGAGTTGCACAGTTGCTTCAAAGCAAAGCCACCGACTACCACCAAGCTTACTCCTGAGTAACGCATGCCTTGGAGCCAACCCTTTTTTCCAAACTTCAACCTCAGTATTCAGGTTAAATTGCCGTGTTGGCACTTTGCGATAAATAAATGGGTTTTGGATCGCAATTTGGGCACTCGGTCTCGAAAAGATTCGCCATCACTGCCCTACATGATGACTGATGTAACACAGTTCACATGGGACAGGAGTACTGGGGAAACCTAGTCGTCTACAAAGCTTGTGATGCCATAAAGTAAAGATCAAGGAAAGGGCTTCTCAGCTCCCCAAAGTGCTTTTCACAAACTCCTGGGAAAACAGGAGGGGGGTTCTTGGGGGGGGCGGGGGATAAAGGGGACTGGGAATGCCTGGTTCATCAGAAGTGGCTTGACCAAGTGTGGTGCTTTGATGCCCATTCAGTAAACACTACTTCAGTGTCCGTTTATTGGCTGAAGGGTGCGAGAACTAACATGGCGGCAGATAGCAAGAGAAAGCCACCTGGCTTCCTGCCCTACAAAGAATGTGGATGTATATCCCCCGTTTCTCTCCTGTGGGAGACACAAAGGGGCTCACAAACTCCTTTCCCTCCCCCCATGGTCAATGAGTGTATTTTTTGTGGAGTGTATTTTTTTATTAGGTGAGAGACCTGGAATTTTGCCATTGACTCATTCATTGAAGCCAATGAGTGAGTAATGGGTCCAAGACACTAGATACTGGAGCCGACCTCTATAATCCCGCAAGCCCGTGGTAGATTCTTTTCCTTGATGTATATCTTCTCCGATCCACTTGGGAGGGGGCACAGCTAATCTTGGATGCCAGCGATCTGCTGGGGGTGCCTTTTTCAGCAAGCTGCAATGGAACACAGGGTTATACCACCTAAGTGTTTAGGCAATCCCAGTTCGATGGCTGCAGCGTAATAACTCTTCACACTTCAAAGGTCCAATGAACACGTGTCCCAGCTGGAGATAAACTCATATACTTATAAGCAGGACTTTCCTAAATCTAACAATGACATAACCTTAAACTAACTGGGGAACCTAATCAGACTAAAATCCTAAACAGTAAGAAAATCATAAATCTGACTCTAAAGGGGCTTTTATTACATCCCAGAATGGCATAAGCAAGAGGGAAATCACATTTCATTGGCACACACATACATCAGTATTTGCTGTGAACCTCATGGAAGCTTCTGAACCACACAAGTCTCCGTGTCCGGGCATGGAGCCAGTGTAGCCAGGCAACCTGGCTTCAGGACAACATTTTGTTATGTTCCTGTGGCAGTAACAAAAGGAAGGGAGTTGCCAGGGAGTTTGTAAGCAGGACACTGATGCCCTTGGATGAATGGCAGAGACCTGAAGAAGGGGGTGGCGAGACCCTGCTGGGCTGGCTGAATCGTGGCTTTTGTGGAGCATCTTGGGCAGGATCCCACAGGACTTTGCCGTCTGCCCATTCTCCTTCCTACTTACGAAGCACTCGTCGTCAGGGTTGATTGAAGGCACATAAAGTGGCCACGCATTGCAAGCCCCCTCCCCATATTTCCCCCTTCGCTCCCTTCGTGCTCACGGGGGCCCCCCAAGCCACGGAAGCAGCAGCCGCACCCCGGGACATGCGAAGGGACGCAGGCGATGGCTCCCCCCGGCCCCCTCCCATCTGCCTCTGTAGGGCTGCTGCTTTCTCTCTCTGCTTCTGCCTTTAACCCTTGGGGAGTTTTACTGTTGCCAACCTCCAGGGGAGACAACGGCTGCTTTGGAGGGGTGGGGGGCTCTACGCCCTGCCCACCCCCGTGCCCCCCCTCGGAACCCCTGCTCCTTCTCTCCCCCAGCTCCAGCGCCAAATCCGTGGACTTCCCCATTCCTGGGTCTTGCGGCCGCCGGGAACTACATTTCCCAGAAAGCCTTGCGAGAACCAGACCCGGCCCATTCTGGGTGTCCGTCCAGGGGGCGGCTTTCTCTCGCAGGGGGCGCAGGAGGAGCTCCGGGGTGGTCCATGGAGTGCTGTCGGGGGGCGCCTCGCCTGGCTCCCGTCCCCCGGCGGGAGGGAGGGTCCGGCTCTTGCACGGTGAGGGGGGGGTCCTCCAACAGGCCTGGGGGAGGGAATGATGCTGCAACGGGGTGCAAGGGCGGGGGGCTGGCCGGAGGGAGCGAGGAGGGGGGGGGGTCTTCCCCGGGCAGGATCTGGGGGTGGTGTGTGTGGGGGGGGTTGTGTCTCCACCCCCTCCAGTGTCCTCCAGTCCAAAAGCCCTGCGCTTATTCTGCGCTGAACCCCCAGACCAGGGAGGGTCCCCAGCCCTTGGAGCCCCCAGGCACGGCTAGAGGGAGAGGGATGCAGCAGCAACATGGCAGCTGCACGAGGCGGAGCCAGCCCCCAAAGGGCGGCCAGGGCTGGACCTCAGTCACACAGTGGGGGTCGGGCTGGGAGGGGGGGCAGCTGCTGCCATAGCAACGCCCCCCCCCCAAATCTGAACTGCCAATTAAATCTTTAGTAGTCCCTCAAACCCTTCCTCACCACACCCACTTCCTAAAAGCACTTGGTGGGCGCCAGAAAAGGTTTTGGGGGGCACCACATTGAGGGCCCCCGACTTTGACAGACCCTCCGTCTGATCCAGCTGCTTTGGTGGACTGCAGCTGAAAGGCTTGTATTGTTCAGCATTAGAGAAATAAATGCCCCCCCCCCCTCTGGTAAATCAGTGGGTTGAGGACCTGAGAACTGAATGCGTGGCATGTAGACCACTATTGCGCATGGACGACTTTTTAGATATTTGAAAACGTTCTATAGAGACTTAGTTGTAGATCTGCCATCGCTGTTGTTATATGTCTGCATATATTTGCCCCTTCTGTTACTTTCCTTCTTTTTTTGGAAAAATAAAAATAAATAAAGTATATTTTATCTATTAGTGGTTGGGGAAAAAAAGAACCCAAATGTTCTTGCCATTGTTTTGATAACATTGCATTATTTTGCTCAGTCGACTGGTTCTTCTTTCATTCTTGAAACCTCAGAGACAGGAATAGCAGACCAACTGGGCCATATTTTCCTCTTTCAGAGATCCCCAGTGTCCTTTGAGGAGGTGGCCGTGTCCTTCGCGGAGGAGGAATGGGCTCTGCTGGATCCGGGGCAAAGAAAGCTCTTCTGGGAGGTCATGGAGGAAAATTACGAGGCCGTGAGCTTTCTGGGTAAGAATCTTTCCCCTGTTGCCATGAAGACAGAAGAAAAGGGAGGAGGATGGCACCCTTTGGCCTTCTTGAATTTCTGAACATACTTTCATTTGCTGCAGTAGAAACAACTAAGCTCCCACCCTTGAGCACCCGCACAGCACTGGAAAAAGAAAGCAGAAAGTGCATTGAGAGACATGAACAATTACAATTACACCAACAAATTTACTGATTTAGCTCAACCAGCAACCAAGCTAAAACTCAAGAGTTAAAATCCTTCAAAACTGGATTTTTGGTCAGGGGAGGAATGTTTATGTTAGCAGTACCAACATTTCAGAGTATCTTTAGGAGACCCTCCTGATGATACCACTCAGGTTTGGTGAAGTTTGGTGTAGGGGGTCCAAAGTTATGGACCCTCACAATGTAGCCCCATCTACTATTAGCTCCCATTGGAAACAATGGGGGATGGGGCACCTCTTTTGGGGGTCCATAACTTTGGACCCCCTACACCAAACATCACCAAACCTGGCTGGAATCAGCAAGAGATTATCCTGATGATACCACCAAGGTTTAGCGAAGATTGGTTCAAAGGGTCCAAAGTTATGGACCCTCAAAATATAGGCCCATCTACTGTTAGCTCCCATTGGAAACAATGGGGGATGGGGCACCCACTTTGGGGATCCATAACTTTGGTCTGATCCAGCAGGCTTGTTCTTATGTTCCTAGAGTAGGGGAGGTGGGGTGGACCCAAAAAGAGACCCTGCTTGTACTGTTCCATGGAAAAGCCAACTCCGTTATTATTATATCGAGAAACTGATATCTCCATCAATACCCATCACAGCTACTTCACAGTGAAAACAAGACTTCAAAGTCAACTCTATCCAACTTAATGATTCTGTGAAAGTCAAAACATCCACCCAGATAAAATGAAAATTAGCATCCAACCGTCAATAAAACACATTTGAAGGTTCTGCGTTAAATTCTTTTAGAGAAAATGTAAAAATGTATCTAAAATAGATTAAAACACATAGCTCTAAAAGCACCCTTGCAGAAGGCAGCTGCCGTTTCCTCTTTGGATTGTACAGTTCTTGGTTCTCTTCTGCGTTCCCAAATACTTTTTTGAAAATTCCATTTGTGTCTTGCTGTTGCAGGGAACTACATTTCCCAGAAAGCCTTGCAAGCACCAGAGAAGTCAATCTTGCCTATTGTCGCTGTCCAGGGAGCTGTTTTTCCTAGAGAAGAAAAAATATGCAATATGGAATTCCACCAAGTCTCTCTTCTTTCTTGTTTCCCCCGGCTGGAGGGAGAGTTTGGTTCTTGCGCATCTGCAGGAAAGGTGAGTTTAGGATCTTCTCGACAGCTTTTGAGCAAGAATAGAGGAAGAGGGAGAGAGATTACGTGTGAACAGAAGTGGAAGTACAACAGGTGGCCAGAGGGACCATAGAGAGAGACGCTTCTCTGCTAAAGCCCCCCTTTAGTTTACTATTAGAACTTGGGTAGACCCCTCATGCATCAGGGCTCGTTGTCTGTCTTACAACATGCAAATTCCATTGGTTGCCCTGAGGAGGCGCTTGGCCACGTTTTCATCCCATAGTGGAAACATTGAAAAACCTTCTGCTGCTTCCTCTAGAGTGGGATTCTGATGAGCATCACCCTCTCGTTGGCTGCGGGCCTGAAGTCAGGTCAAGTCAGTCTTTATGGCAGCCCACAGTTGACTATGTAAAACTCTTGCATGCAGCACTTGTCTTACAATACCTGTTAAAAGGTTAGAATCTGGATAAATGAGGCACTAGAGAACTGTCTGCCCAAACAATACTACTGTTAACTTGATTCTCCTCAACCTCTCTGTTGTATTTTAAACTCATGCCAATAAAAGGTTGATGATGATGACAATACTACTGTTCCCACTGTCTTCTCACATGCTGATATTATGGGAATGCAAGGGTGGGGGGAGCTCAGGGGTTGAACTAAACTGTAAGGTCAGAGAGCTGAACCCCCAGTTTCGGGTATCTGAGCCTGGGATGACACAGTACCAAGAAAGCTCTTGAGATCTTCCTGAGTCTTGCTGATGACTGGAGTAACAGACCCTTACAGTAAGCCTGTTTTGGCTAGGAGCGATTTGGGTGGCAGGAGAGTCTTCAAATTACCCTCCTTTTTGCCCCATCTGAAGCGTCTTCGGAGGTGTTGGGGTGCCACCTTCACTCCACTGTCCTCAGTCACCCCAGTTCTCCCCACTTTCTGATCTGGATGGTCCTGTTAGAGTAACACAGAGTGTCTTCATGGAGAAAATTGTTTAAAGTATGGTTTAAAATGGTTAAAAATGTTTAAACCCTTTCTGGAAACCCAGTTTTTGTGTATTTTGAGGGGGTTAAATGTTCAAGATAGTATAATGTTGCCTTTACTGCCTTGGCGGTTTTCATATAATTTATAATAATAAGCCTTTATTTGGCATAACAATAATCATAACACAATAAAAAACCTGAGATAAAAGGTACACAAATACAAAGGTTTAAGAATATAAATTATTGATTGTGCATCACGTCCAGTAAAAATCGTGCTACCAATTCACAAGTTTCCTTGTCAGAATTGTCCAGAAGGAAAGGAAGTCTACCTGATTCTCCCATTTCACTAGGTATCCTAGAAAGAATATTGGAATATTTTGATCTGATATTAGCAAATTTAGGGCAGCAAAGCAGTTGATGTGCCAATGTTTCAATTTGTTGTTCACCACAAGAGCATACCCTTTCGCTCATTTCCAAGTTGTTAAATCTACCACGCAATAAAGCGGAGGGGAAAACAATGAAGCGAGCAAGTGTGAGGGCTCTTCTCTGCATAGGATTAGTCAAAAAATACAAATAGGGAGCCATCCTGTTTTGATACAGGGGTATTGAAAGATCTAAGGGTGAACAAGTTTTCATAGCAGCCCTAATTAAATTAATCCATGAAAACTTGTTCACCCTTACATCTTTCAATACCCCTGTATCATTTAATTGGACTTGACCAAGAGAAGCCCAGTTTTTAAAAATGTTCTGTTTTTATTTCTTGGAGACTTCCAGTGTAATAGAACGGTGAGGAACTAAAAAAACTAATTCGTTTTTCTTTGCCATTGGCTTGATGTTTTGCATTTTTACAATTTGTTGACTGGCCAATGGGATTTTTGTTTCTTGGATTCTCATAATTGTGAATCAGTGATGAACTGGGCCCTATTTTCCTTTTTCAGACACCCACAGTGTCCTTTGAGGAGGTCGCCGTGTTCTTCACGGAGGAGGAATGGGCTCTGCTGGATCCAGGCCA
>NW_025951116.1:0-11977 GCF_021028975.2 Sphaerodactylus townsendi
GATCAAGTTTGGGTGGTTTCCATGGCCAAAGGCTGGTTTGCCAGCTGTCCTCCTCTTACATAGAAAGGAACCTGGGGGTTTTGGTGCATGCCCATATAGTTTCCAAGTTGGACTGCTGCAGTGTCATCTGTGTTGGATTGCCCTTGAAGAGTGTTCCAAAGCTATGCCAGAAAACGTCAGTCCAGAGGCGTAGCAAGGGGGAAAAGCGCCCGGTGCACCGGTGAGTCCTCTGCTCCCGCCCCGCCCCGGAACACCCCCGTCCCTCCCTGGAACGCCCCCGCCATGCCCCCGGAACACCCTTGCCACACCCCCACAGGGGCGTGCCCCTGGTGCGTCCCCCCTGTCCCCTTGGAGATACGCTTCTGCGTCAGTCACATTGATTTCCCATATTGTTACCTGTTTTGTTTGAATTTGTCATGACAAATTCTTTGTCATGACAAAACTTTTGTGTCTCTAGCCCTCACCTGGATGGCCCAGGCTAGCCTGATATCAACCGGTGATGCCAATAAAGGTTGTTGATGTTGATATCATCAGGTCTCAGAGTCAGCCCTGGTTAGCATTTAGCCCTGGTTAGCATTTGGATGGGAGACCACCAAGGAATACCAGGGTCACTACACAGAGGGAGGCAATGGCAAACCACCTCTGAACCTCTCTTGAAGACCCTATGGGGTCACTATAAGTTGGGCATGTGTGTAGGGTGCAGATTTGCTAAGTGTGTAGTAATGTGACTGCAGTTTTGTTTTTGCTGAATAGGGATTTCATTGCTAAGGGACATTGTTCCATTACATTTTTTTTGCACCTTGCTTCGGGAAAATATTTTGCTCAAAAGTTGGTATACATCCTCTGATGAAATCAATATAGATCAATATACTCTGAGCTGGGTTGAATCTCACATGAACAGCCTTCACTCATGGGACAACTTCTGGGAAGGAGGCTTAAGTCTCCTTAATGCCATGGGTTCGAAGGGCATATGATACTGTCACTCGCTGATGAGATCCCTCGATCTTCAGTTTCACTGCAAGAACAAGTTACTGTGGAGTCCTTTAAGAATGAGGTCCATTATAGTAACAGGAGTGGGGCACCACACTTCCATTTTCCTAGTCATAAACGTTCCTCACATTGTGTAAAATCCTGGTTGGGAAAAAAGTCACAAAATACCCATATTTTCCCCCTAAGGGGGCACTTTTAAGTGGAAAAATGGCACAAGGGGGTTGGAATAAAACCCTCTCTGCCATAAGGTGGGGTGCTGAAGGTCTCCTGGAATTGCAACCAATCTTCAGAAATCAATTCTGGTAGAGAAAACAGCAGCTTGGGGTGGTGGTCTCCATTACGTTGCCTCTCTCTCCTCCTCAAACCCCACCCTCCTTCAGCTCGGCCCTGAAATTTCCCGGAGTTTCTCAAGCTGGAGCTGGCAACCCTATTCTGCCAGCACCATTGCCCTGATCTCTGTGTGCTTTTTAGGACCAAGAGAGTCATCACCAGATTCCAACCCTGCATCTAGTCGGGACGCCGTCTCTACGGGGTCATCCGCAGAACAAGAAGTCCAAATCGGAATGGGAGTTTGCACTGCATTCTCGCTGCTGCTGCTGCTGCTGCTCTCGGGGGAGTCGTCATGTTGATGATCACTGTATGTAAACACTCCACTAGCTCAGCCTGGGTGTGCAAAGGAGGTGGCATAATTAAGAGCCCAGTCCCCAATTCTCTGGCGTTTCCAGCCCACCGTATAAATTGACTCGGAGTGTTGGCAACCCATTGATCCAGCGTGTGCTTTTAATTCATGCAATGTTTATGAAAATGCACAATAAATAAACCCGGCCAGCGCACAGCCCAGTTGAGACATGGGTAACAACCCTTCTGAATTTTTCATAAAGGCAAAGGAAAAGCAAGAGCTTTCCTTTAATAAGACTAGTTATCTCATTTGATATTTTAAAGAGACATGGCGTTTCTGGAATACCAGAGGGGGAGGGAGACATTTTTCGGATCCCTTATGAAAATAGCAAGCAATGCAAGAAAAAGAACTTCCCAGTAACATCTAACAACAATCCTAATTTAACTGGTTGTTGTGGGTTTTTTGGACTGTGTGGCTATGATCTGGTGGATTTTGTTCCTAGCGTTTCGCCTGCATCTGTGGCTGGCATCTTCAGAGGTGTATCACAGAGGAAAGCCTGTTACAGACGTCCCTCTGTGATACACCTCTGTGATACGCGTCTGAAGATGCCAGCCACAAATGCAGGCGAAACATTAGAAACAAGATCTACGAGACCACGGCCACACAGCCTGGAAAACCCACCACAACCAGTTGAATCTAACCATGAAAGCCTTAGAAGAGGGCAGGCAGGGAATTGGCCAGGCTGAGAAGAATGCAGTGGAACTGCAAGTCCTTAATAATACTCTGTGTACTCCTCACATCACCCAAAGAATCTCCAGGGTAGACAACTCAATACCTTCTTCCAGGAATATTAATGGAAACCTGATATTATTTAAAGATGTAATTAGTTGGAAAGATTGACTGTTGTGTAAGGGTATAACAACCAAAAATGGTAGCTGGGGAAAGCACAATGGCTCGACCCACCCTGGGCACCACTTGGGCAGGTCATGTTAGGGTCGGGTTGCTGCCACCGCTGCCCAAACCCCTGCAGGCTCTCCCTTGTTATGCTACTGCTGTTGTGAGTTTACCAGGCTGTGTGGCCGTGGCCTGGTAGTTTTTGCTCCTAACATTTCACTCCAAAAATTACAAAGAGATAATAAAGCATCTAAGACCACTCCCCCATCCCCCGTTCAGAATAAGCCAGTTGGAAGAACTTCGTTTCGCAGTCCACCAAAAAAAGAGTCATGGGTTCGGATCCTTGTATCCTTATGTACGGCAATACATTTCCCTTGAAAGGAGCCCAGATAAGTGCTAAAGACTGGCATTTCCAGTTCAGCCTGGTCTTTGGGGATTCCACCTGCAAAGCTGAGACTGCTGACCAGTGACCTTTGTTCTGTTTCCCTGATGCACCTCAGTGGCCTACAGGTGTGGCATCTCAGGTTAAATGAATTATTGCTTCTCATTCATATGCTGAGGCTTCTGGAGAAGGCATGATTCCTCTGGAGCTTTTTGAGCAATTTCCCTACTGATGGACCCCTGTACTGGCAGCCCAAATACATTCTTCTAGACTCCTTTCCACTGGCTGAAAACACTGTGTACCTGGGAACTAGGATATTGAATCATGGAATCATATATGTACTATTATTATATAAAAGGGGTAAAAATTAGACTCTTATAACTATCATCCTATCAGCTTGTTGGAACCAGCCTCCTAAAGTCGTTACGTTCGGCGCAAGGAATAGGCGGGACGCAGCGATATCAGTGTCCGGTGGAAGAAGCCAGCGGCAGATCGATCTAGCTAATCTGCTGTAGTCTGGTCCCTGGCACCTTTTATTAGGGTTTTCCAAGAGGTGGGTTGGGAGGCGGGAGAGCGGGAGAATACTGTACAGTACATGACTCATGGGGGCTGCGTATGTGCGTGCGGGAGGAAATGTTCCTGTCTGGGCCTAATCCATACCTGGGGGTATGTACCTTTTGTCCCTTTGTCCAGGGCATCCCATGACCGTGAGTCATGGGGTCTTGTGACAGGTGAGCTCACCTGCCCAGAGGGCAACAGATGGCGCAGGCATCCCTGTGCTCTGTCTGAGTCTGAGTCTCTGCTGGCTCACCCCAACAGCCTCCAAACATCAAATTTTTATTGAAAGAATTGGAGGACTGGGAAAATGAGAATCAGATCATCTTCTCGGAGCAAGCTGGCTTTAGGAAGGGCCTGTGCATGGTGTAGTGGTTAAGAGCAGGTGGATTCTGATTTGGAGAACTGGATTTGATTCCCCACTCCTCCACCTGAGTGCCAGAGGCTTATCAGGTGAACCAGATGTGTTTCTGCACTCCAGAACTCCTGCTGGGTGACCGTGGGCTAATCGCAGTTCTTTGGAATTCTCTCAACCCCATCTACCTCACAAGGTGTCTGTTGTGGGGAGAGGAAAGGAAAGAAGTTTGTAAGCCACCTTGAGTGTCGTTACAGGAGAGAAAGGTGGGGTATAAATGCAAACCACTCCTCCCCCTCCCCCTCCCCCTCCCCCTCCCCCTCCTCCTCCTCCTCCTCCTCCTCCTCCTCCTCCTCCTCCTCCTCCTCCTCCTCCTCCTCCTCCTCCTTCTTCTTCTTCTTCTTCTTCTTCTTCTTCTGACCATTGTTTGACACTGGATCAAAAAGTCATACTTGAAGGTCATTACGCCCAAACTCCAGTTGCTCAGCACCTTTGTATACAAAGAGCTTCAAAACCTAAAGATGCCATTGTTTGTCGGTCTATCCCAGGGGTAGGGAACCTGCGGCTCTCCAGATGTTCAGGAACTACAATTCCCATCAGCCCCTACCAGCATGGCCAATTGGCCATGCTGGTAGGGGCTGATGGGAATTGTAGTTCCTGAACATCTGGAGAGCCGCAGGTTCCCTACCCCTGGTCTATCCTCTCTATCAAGCTGCAGAAAAAGAGTTTGGATTTCTACCCTCTCTTTCCTGTAGAAGACTTAAGGTGGCTTATGAACTCCTTTTCCTTCCTTTCCCCACAACAGATACCTGGTGAGGTAGGTGGGGCTTGGAAAGTTCTGAACAAACTGGGACTAGTCCAAGGTCATATAGAAGGAATGTAGGAGTAGGTAAACAAATCTGATTCACCAGATAAGAGTCTACCGCTCATGTGGAGGAATGGGAAATGAAACCCAGTTCTCCAGATTAACCACTACACCACGCTGGCTCTCAAGGTAAGCCCTAGGATTTAAAAAAATTAGACACAGTCTTGGCCAACTCAGAACTTAGCACTGTGATGGAAAAAGTCATATTACTAGTTGCAGATGTTAAGCCAAAGATTTCATACAGGGTTGTCCTTTTAGTCCTAGCTGCAAAGAGAATCTGAGCCATGCTAGTGTTAGCTCAGGTCAGTTAAAGATATAATTTTGTATTAAATATCTAAAAGAAGTTCATGGGAGTCCCCCCCCCCCTCTCTCTTAAAAGTGTTTCAAAAAAGTAATGTTTTTGGTGTCTTAATCCATTTTTATTGTATTTTATTTTCTATTGCGAATTCTTTCTAATGGCTTTTAGCCCTATGCTATAAAATTGAACTGAACTATAAGAAAAAGAAGGATTTCCAGTCATTCTAAAAGCAGCAATTTACAAAGTAATTTGGGAGACTCACGGGCACTTGTGAGGAGTTGAAGGTGGCATCTTAAGGGCATTGCTTCCAGAGCTGGCATCATAGGGTGGCATCATCAAGAAACTGGGTCATGGAGGGCTCACTGACTTGCTGCAGGGATGCAGCTGCCATTGCTGCATATTCCCATTTCTCAGGGTGGTGGTGTAATGACTGGGTGCCCTTGGGACAATTGGGCCCCATTTGCCCCACACCTGTACATAACACTGTGATGGACAGTCATTGCTATCAGCAGAGTTTAAAGAGGAGCCATTCTGGTAAGATGAGAAGGTCTTCTTGCACTCACTGCCGCCTCCTACCACTCTTGAAAAGAATACTCTCCACGCATGTTCTTTCCATTGGAAGGTTTTTCTTTAACAGTTGAAAGGTTTCACAAGTCTATGCCATACAAGATTATAAAGCTATACAGAACTCTTCAGCAAGAACAAAGTTGAACACACACAGAACTCAGACTCAGAACTTAGACTCAACTTAGCATATACAATGCAATGGTTCTTATACATCCAATACTTTTCCCCTGCCCCAGCAACAGCCTCTCATTGGTCTAGAGAGTCACAGTTGAACTCACCAATCATGTTAAAGGTTAACTGTAGCCACTTCGCCCTAGACCAGTGGTGGCAAACCTTTGGCACTCCAGATGTTATGGACTACAATTCCTATCAGCCCCTGTCAGCATGGCCAATTGGCCATGCTTGCAGGGGCTGATGGGAATTGTAGTCCATAACATCTGGAGTGCCAAAGGTTCGCCACCACAGCCCTAGACTGACTGTCACCGGCCTTGCTGTTGGGCAAACCTCTGCTGATTAGAAGATGAACCTTTTGTGAACCTTTATTTTTTAATATATCATGACAATTGCCACTCAGATTTGACCAGAGGTGACAGTGGAGAAAAAAATGAGTGTATACACCATCAATTCGTGGCGAAAATACTCTCTCTAGCCTTAATGCTGGAGGAAAGCCCCAAAGCTGTATTCACCCCACACTGCTGTATAACATCAACAGTATTATAACTGACTTTACAAATCTGAAGCTGTCATGGATGGCATTTCAAGTTTCCCAGGCAAGGTTTCTTCAGATTGGCAAGAGACCTCTGCCCTGAACCCTTGGGAGCTTTTAGGGGTGGGGAGGAAAAGCGGCATTTGCTGTCGCGACATAATTTCTGGTTTTACCCAGAAGTGATGTCAGGATGCTCTAAGAAATCGATCAAACTCTATGGTGAAACGATAGCGTTTTAGGAAATTCCTGGAATGTCACAACATCAATCAGTGTTGCTTCCTCCCATTCCCCTCCCCTCCCCCCTATTGAACAGCTGCAGGAGATATGGGTGTTTGGCAGAACAACTCCCACTGCAAGATGGTACGTGATAACTATAACTTTGGCCCACCTACTTTTGTTTCTATTTTACGCTGGCGTTCTGTATGGCCAGAAGAAATGAAAGTTGTGCTCCCTTCTGTGTTTGGCCTTGTGCTTCACTTCCCAAACTGAGCACTTGACACAACCATCTGTGATGCCCTGCACTGTATTCTTATACCATCTCCAGCACTGCCTTGTATTATATTCTCTCTATTTTTTGCATTGCTGGTCCCATCCCGGCTTTAGGATTGGACACCACCAAGAAGAAGAAGAGGAGTAGGAGGAGTAGGAGGAGTTTGGATTTATATCCCCCCTTTCTCTCCTGTAGGAGACTCAAAGGGGCTTACAATCTCCTTGCCCTTCCCCCCTCACAACAAACACCCTGTGAGGTGGGTGGGGGTAAGAGAGCTCCTTAGAGCTGCGAGTGCACAGACTAATCTGAATTGCCCCAACAAGCCTCCACAGCTCAGGCAGCAGAGCGGGGAATCAAACCCAGTTCCTCCAGATTAGAATGCACCTGCTCTTAACCACTACGCCACTGCTGCTCCAATCAATCCAACCCAAACCCAATCAATGTGGGTTTTATAATAATGCTGCTGTGGTGGTTTTAAGGGTTTTTAATGTTTGACACTTATAATTTGTATCTTATTGAGTACTGTTTTTATTGTGCACCGCCCAGAGCCCTTTGGGGATGGGCTGTCTATGAAATCATCATCATCATCATCATCATCATCATCATCATCATCATCATCATCATCATCATCATCATCATCATCATCATCATCATCATCATCATCATCTGTCCACTTTGGTTGGTTCCACCGTAGTGTGTGGTGCCAGTTTCCTTGTATCTGAAATGCTCAGCCTTGGGCAGAAACTTGGTGTTTTGTTTGTTTATGTCTTTGTTTATTGTTTCAGCTTCATAATTTTTGTGCACTTTTGTTTCCACTACAAAAAGCCCCCGGGGCCCTTCAACAGCCACCTCTTTGCTTCACAAAAATGAGTATTTGCAGCAGCCAGTCCCCTGGGTTGGTTCTGCTATATCTGAAGAAACTATCTCTTTTGCTTGTGAGCTGTTCTGTGCTTCCTGTGGTTGTCAAAGAACAAAGCAAACCATGATGATGATGATGATGATGATGATGATGATGATGATGATGATGAAGACATTTGGGTGGCGGTGTGGCTCCCGCTCCACCCCTTCAGCGCTTCTGCCCTGACCTGGCGCATGCATTATGCAAGGAACCACTTGTTGGCTGCTGCTCACATCTCCGCCCCCCCCCTCCCCCCGTTGTGCTGCGCTTCCTTTCCCATTTGCTTCCTCTTCCTCTGTCCTGAGCCCCAGCCTCACAGGGGGAAGAAGGGAACTCTGGGAGCCAAAGATGTCCTCTGGCTTGAGGAGAGGGCTTGGTGGGAAAGGCAGGAGCCTGTGGGGAGGGAGCAGAGGTTGAAGAGGGGGTTCCAGCAGGAGGAAAGTGGGTGAAATGCTGTTGGAAGCGAGCGGCGTTAATGAAAAATTCAACAGCGGTGGGCCCAGACGCATTGGCAAAATTGCAGAAGCAGAGCTGATTAATATTTAAAAGGGCGAGCTGCTGCTCGGCCGCGTTTTACGCATAGATTCTACACACCCCATGTGCGCGCCCCTCCCCTTTCCCACCCAAAATGGTATCAACCACTGTCTGGGCTGGATGGGGACCTGGGGCACCCACTCCGCTGGGCAGCCCACCCTCCAGAGAGGAGGCTGCCCGCTTTGATCTCCTGCAGGATGGGCCCAAATGGGGGAGGGCTGGAGGCCGCCCCATTGTGTTAAGTGTATGGGGAGGTGGGGAAGCTGAGCTGAGAGAAAGAATAAAGCGCATCATTTATTTTTCATGGGGATGGGAGAGCAGGTTGTCCTATTTAGTCACATTAGATGCTCTGTTAACACAACAGATACACACACACACACACACATTAAATGCTTTCTGGGGAAGGGGAGGCTGCCGAGTTCCTCTTTAGAGAGGGAAAAGGCCTTGTTTGCTTGAAGGGGTTAACCGCTTTGGATCCGTCTGGTACACTCTGTGCGCTTGTAAAGTGATCTCTGCCCTGGTTCAAGGAGGCAGGCAGTCTTTACAGGCACTCAGGTACAGGAACCATAAATCCACACACCAAAGGTTTCAATAACCATTTTTTACAGAGAAGGATATTAGCTCCCACAGGGCAAGTTTCTAGTCCTCAGTATTGTTGACAGTATCCGGAAACACAGCCAATCGACTTAGCATCATCGACATTATTGTTGTTGCTGCTACTACTTAATCCTGATATACTTGTGATGTCTCGCAATACTAAAACCAGGGGGCATACACTGAAAATTCTGGGGGGAAGAATTAGGACTAATAAAAGGAAACACTTCTTCACGCAACGTGTGATTGGTGTTTGGAATATGCTGCCACAGGAGGTGGTGATGGCCACTAACCTGGATAGCTTTAAAAGGGGCTTGTAAATAAAATACAGAAACTATTGTTTATAACATATTGAGTGACTGTTCTTTTAAGTAGTACACTATTGACAGCAGTGTTGATGCTCTTCCAGTGGAATCATCCCATGTGGTTTGAACATGGAGTGAGGGGTTATGACCTCTCTTCCCTCCGTAAATGGTACTCCTACCCTACCCTGGATTGTACAGGTCAGCCTGATCTCATCAGATCTCAGAAGCTAAGTAGTGTTGGACCTGGCTAGTATTTGGATGGGAGACTGTCAACGAATACCAGGAGGCAGGCAATGGCAGACCATCTCTGAATACCTCTTGCCTTGAAAACCCTACATGGCCGCCATGAATCAGCTGTGACTTGATGGCTGTTTCCAGCACCAAATGGTACTCTGGATGCAGAAGTTGTCCAGCCCCTTCCTCAGCTCACCCTCTCTTGTTTAGTGCCCTGTGTCCAGGTTTTCTCCCGCAAAGATGTCTGCCACATTCTAAACTTCGCTGTAATTTGGACAGAAGTCTCTTCCTCTCCCATTCTTCCTTACTCGTTTCTGGTTTTGATCTCTTTCCCCATCCCCTGCTGAATTTATGAAATTGATTGACCCACACATTTATTCTGCAGCACACCTTTCCAGTTTTGTCTGCTGATATTTTTTTTTTTGGAGTTTCATGCAGGAATTACGCTGTAGACCAACAGGCTCTGGGGAGGGAGAAAGAAGCCAGAGGTTTCTAATAGAGATTTCACACCCTGCCCTACACTAAGCTGCAATGCCCAGGCCGGAGCCTAGTTTGCCTTATGTTGTTCAATTTATTTCAATCCAAGTGGACCAAGCAAATCATATGTAAAATCAAGTCAACAGGAGTCCCCTTGGATGCTCTCTGCCCTTCTGACGAGCCCCATGCCTTTAGGACTCTGCAGCAAAGGGTTCTGGACACTGAAAGGCAAACTCTGTATTCTCTAGTAGTGACTGAAAACCAGTTGATCAATGGCTCCTGTGTAAGTTTATGGGGGCCCTTTTTGTATTTAGAATTGTAATCAAGTTAAGTTTGTTTTCTATTCTTATTTTTTGTTTAACTGTTCATATACTGTTGCATTTCTATGCTTAAAAATAAAACAAGGAATAAGAAAAGTCTCACAGTTCCAAGAAGAAGAAGAAGAAGAAGAAGAAGAAGAAGAAGAAGGAGAAGAAGGAGAAGAAGGAGAAGAAGAGGAGGAGGAGGAGGAGGAGGAGCTTGGATTTATATTCCCCTTTCTCTCCTGCAGGAGACTCAAAGGGGCTGACAATCTCCTTGCCCTTCCCCCCTCACAACAAACACCCTGTGAGGTAGGTGGGGCTGAGAGAGCTCTGAGAAGCTGTCACTAGCTCAGGGTCACCCAGCTGGCATGTGTGGGAGTGTATAGGCTAATCTGAATTTCCCAGATAAGCCTTCACAGCTCAGGCGGCAGAGCGGGGAATCAAACCCAGTTCCTCCAGATTAGATACACGAGCTCTTAACCTCCTATGCCATTGCACAAAATTGCCTTCTCAGCTTTGGATCCAGCATAGTTATGTGCAAAAATATCCACCAGCAGACCATAATTTCCCCCGCCCAGAAAAAGCAGGATTCGGGGGAATATTTTGGACTGTTGCAGAGGGAGAGATGAGAAAATCATGCTTTGTGTGTAGAAGCCATTGTGTCTGTGGAAACTCTGCACTGAATCCAGCCTTTGAGACATGGAAAGGAGCTATTGAGTTAACTTAATAGAATGGGAAGAATACCTTTGTTTGTATCTTCCTGACAAGGAGCAAAGGTAAAGCCCCTTCCACACATGCAGAATAACGCACATTCATTTTGCTTTCACAATGGTTTGAAAGTGGATTTTGCTATTCCGCACAGTAAAATCGAGCTTCAAAGTGAATTGAAAGTGGATTGAAAGTGCATTATTCTGCATGTGCGGAAGGGGACTATGTTCTGTTCTCAAAACGCCAAGGTGGAAGGGATGGCTAGACTTTGACCCCTTCCGCACATGCAGAATAATGCCCTTTCAATCCACTTTCAGCGCACTTTGCAACTGTGCAGAATAGCAAAATCCACTTGCAAACAATTGTGAAAGCGGATTGAAAGTGCACTATTCTGCCTGTGCGGAAGGGGCCCTTCTTCTCGGCATGGTAAGAGGGGACTTGTCTGGGATGATGAAGTTAACAGATAGAATCTGAGAGACAAATGAAGACATTTTGCCTTCCCTCCCAAACGAGTGTCTGCCAAGGCCAAGGTCAAGCACATTGCCTGGCAATATTTGGATCTGGAATTGAAAGAGGGATGCGTGAATGGTCACAATGTATTCAATACAGAACCCAGACCGGATATGACATTGTGATCCCTCCCTTATTCTTTCTATATCTCACCACATGGGTTATTAACATGGCCAAGAGATAACCCCGTGACCTGCTAACATGAGTTGGTAACATGAGAAGAGAAAGAAGACACGTGGTCTCAAAGCAGCTTTTCATTCTGCCTGTCAACAGAGAGAGCTGATCTGATGTCCCTGGTTCCCCTGCGCATCGTCCATGGACAAGTGCTCCCAGGTTTTCCACTGTTTCCAAGCATTCTTTTTTCCTCGCTGACATGGTTGTTTGGATCGAGTGTCTCAGTGAGAATAACCTGCCTGTGCTTAACAAAGTTCCGGCAAAACATGTGAAGACAAAACATCATTTGGGAATGTTTCTTTGTCCATACCCCTAGAATTATACTTTTCTGCAAGTGGAGGGCAAGGATCATGTCTTTGCCATATAAAACATAAAACATAATTGTTTTAAATTGTATGTATGATTTTATATGTGATATTTTATACTGTACACCACCCTGAGCCCTTTGGGGATAGGGCGGTATATTAAATGTAATAAATAAATAAATAGATAGATAGATAGATAGATAGATAGATAGATA
>NW_025951117.1:0-11964 GCF_021028975.2 Sphaerodactylus townsendi
TGGCTGGCTGGCTGGCTGGCTGGCTGGCTGGCTGGCTGGCTGGCTGGTGTAAGGAATTCCATAGAAGCAGAAATAAAAGGCTCTTTGGTGAAAAAGACCGTTTATTCAGACATCTTAGAAAGCTCAAGTACACGCAGTGGCAGGAATGACACTTCCCGCCAGAAGCACAGGTTATAACTCTATTCATCCCATCCCCCTTCCTGCTTCCCATGGGAACGGAGACCTCATCTCCCGCGCAGAGATAAGGTCTCCGCCGATGAAGCTGGCCCATCGCCCGGGCCGTGGAATGCACTCAAGGTTACTTTACCATCAACACCATTGAAACCCTTACAGTTTGTAAGTTATGCTTCTATTGAAGAACCACATAGCACCCAAATGTTGCTTGTTTCTCGAGCTGCAGTTTTAATCTTAGAAGATCCTTTGTGCTGTGGAAGTAAAATGTTGAAGTTGGAGGAGGGAATCAGAATGTACATTGCTGCTGCAGTCCATGATCCACTCAACCCTGGGGCAATCTGTTCTTTTAACATACCCAGCAGAGATCTTGTGGCGATAAAATAGGAAATCTCAATGAATGCTGCATTGAGCTTTGTGGAGTAAGAGTGAAGTAAAATGTGATTCCTAATAGTTACATGTGCACCAAAAAGTAACATAATTTATCGCTATCTGTAATTTCCAAGAAAACTGTCTTGAATTGTTATTTGTATTATCAAATATTAAAAATTGCAGTTTTGATTATTTACTTAAGCTTGCCCTTGAACTCAGCATATATTTTCGATCCCTCCTTATCAGAATTTTTTTGGCCAAGAACATTTCCCCTGGCTATTGTTATGGTACTTCTTAATTTCATCTTTCAGTAAGCAAGGAACAATTCATATATTTCAATAGTTTTTTTTTCCGTTTTCCAAGATGAGGCTTTACCAGGAGAGAGTTCAAAAAAAGAAGCAACTGGTGGCATGACTCGACTAAACAAATGGTTTTGATTAAACTCACACAATGTTAAATGGTAGGATTTAGGGTAATAGGGTACAGTTGGCTGATTTATTATTTCAAGGAAAGCTTAGTCCTGAGGAATTCTTGAAAAGATCTTGGAAAGGAATCCTCAGGGGTTGCACAGATCATTTTGCCTTCCTTTGTTATCATTGCTGTAACCTTTTCCCTCAACAAACATATTTATAGTAGAACATTCAAAGTGCTAGTTCAACTGTAGTCTGTTTTGAGTCAATTTAGTCCCAGTTTTCCTTCATGTCATGCACAAGTTTTCAAACTTTAGTGAAAGACCCAAAGTCAGGGAGCAAATACTTTTAGGTTGTCCATTTGTAGATTGGTATTGAAGTAACTTTTATACTACCCAAGTCATGAATGATCATGATTGGAGGGCAGTATCCCAAAATTATAGATATGTGCATGTCCACATACTCTCACGAATAAAGGTCGTTTAATATAAGAACCAGCTGAAACAAAGATATTTCATGTGAAGCACATATCTGCTCTTGCTTTCTTATCTGTCTTTGTACAATTTATGCTGTGCCATGACTTTCTACGTAAGGAAAAAAAGCCACCAAAGCAGCTAACTTAAAACAGTCATAAATTGATTTCACACAGTTAAATTGGTCGTCCTAAAGAACAAATGCTTTATTAAGAATAGAACAACTGGACGAAACAAAGGGTATACAATCTTTCACTGTGAACGGTCCTTGTCTTGAACCAGCTCCTCTGATTTCAAAGAAAGTGTACATGAAGTAAGCTACATTGGGGGTATTCAGGATTAACTATGGGAACAATTAATTCTCTGGCAAAGAAATACTGAAGAGGGAAACAATTCAAGCTTCTCCCAGCCTAACTTGAGACTGCTTTCATGTTAGTTTAGGTGAGGCATCTTTTCTGCCTTTGTAATATGGAGGAGTTGAAACATTAAGTATATTCTATCTGACATCCAGAAAGATCAGTGGAAACAGAACCCCCATCAGGAATGTGGCTGCTAGCATACTGTACCTTCACGCCAGTTCACATTAGCCTTTATCCATTCACTAGTGGAGTAATTTGGCATAGTGAAGTGACTCCTAATGTCTGATGTTTATTTCCAATTGAATGAAGCAATTAATGAATTAATTATTTTTATTTGCTTTGTGTATATGCTGTCCATAGACTGATAGCAAGCCTAATAAAATACATAGATAACGGATAACATAGGGAACCAAAATAGCTCACATGGTTTCTTCTCCTCTATCTTCACAACAACCCTGTGAAGTAGGTTAGGCTGAGAGTGTGTGCCCCAGCAAGATTCCATAGCAGAGTGCCAGTTCAAACATGGGTCTCCCAGATCCTAGTCATATACTTTATACCAAACTGGCTCTAAACCTAGTATATAGCTTATATTAACATTATACTATTTCTGTTTGCAACTTTATCTTGCCCTTTTTAGTATTTGTTGAAAAAATGTGTGTGTGCTTGAGGGAGATTTAAATCGTGTCAGTATATAAAATGGTTTTAAGACTGTCATTTACAGGTAAAAATTCTTTCCAAATAAAGGATAATGTTCAATGAGAAGAGTATAGTGCCAGTTTTAGGTTGTGCCTTAAGATATAGGAATACAATTGCTTAAAGGTAATAATTAGTTGATTTGGTTGGTTTGTAAAGTTTCTAAAATATCATATTTTAATTTGAATAGCAGTACAAAAGAACATTTATGGTATGAGATACAAGGCATGCATTGTTAGCATCAATGCTATTAATTATGCAATATTGCTACAGGCTAGGTTTTAAATGATTTAATTAGCATTGATATTACTGTGGTGTTGCTAATTAATTTTTCACCATCATCTTAAATTATAATAACCCCAGAATTGTTTTTGTTTTGCATAATGGTTGAACTGGTTATGTTGCATGCAACTGCTGGGTGAGAAGTAAATGGAGTTTGATAGCTGATTAGATTTTTTTAAAATTTCAATAAAATGTAACAGGATAGAGTTTAAAATTGCACACTAAATTGTATGGATATTACTAATTTGACTGAGGCTGATTGGGAGAATACATAAAGACATCAAGACCATGTAAAGATTTTAAATCCCCACAACATAATGATATCAAAACCTCCTTCCTTAATTCACCTTAAGCGTTAAAATTCAGCTTAAAATATTTCTTGCTATCTATTATTGGTTCTTTAGGGAACAGGAGAATAGTTCTCCCATTTTAATGACCCAGAGACTTCCATTTTGATTTGAAATATTTTTGTGGCCCCCACATCCTTCTCTCCTTTCTCAGCGGAACGTGCCATATTGTCAAGTGTGCCTCATGGAGTACCCAATGATGTGTTCTTTTTCTGCTTGGGCAAAATATTTCTTCAGAATAGATGCAATGCTTTGGAATGGCCAACTTGTGCAGGTGAGAAGGACGTTGTTAGCTGCTTTTGATGGAGTTTTATTTCAGAAAGCATTCTTGGGATACTAATAAAACGTTTGCAGAGGATGCAGAGGATTATGGACACTAGTGACTGACCGAATTATGTAATTGAAGAATTCATTGTTGCGTTAATTCTTTTTCCAATATGTTGATATACAAGCCCTCTCAAGTCCTCAGAGAAAAGTGGGATAGAAATATTTTAAGAAATAAAAACAAGCAAATGGAAGTCTTTTTCTTCTAATGGCCTGAAAATAATACAGTAAGACTGTACTTTATAAGGAAGTTTATTATTGTTTTATTATTGTTTTTATTTGATTTTATTTGTATTCCACTCTTTCTTGGCAAAAACCATGCTCCGGACAGCTTCCAGCAAATAATTAATACAATGTATGAAATCATATATTACAAAATTAAAACATTTCACATGTTTACAATAAAATCTTGTATTCCTGATAAAATCCTTCTAGTCATTGCTTATTTGAGTGGTGCTTCAAGACTAGACTCCCACCTTATAAAGCTACCTCTTATTTTAATAATTAGAGAAAGGAGTAACCAGAATAGCAAGGTGGGGTCAGTCCAGGAGAAGGTGATACAGGGAGACTCAAGAAGAGTATAGTGTCAAGATCGAGAGATGTAATTGTACATCTCTATTCTGCATTGGTCAGACTTCACCTGCAATATTGTGTACAGTTCTGGGCACCACAATTAAAGAAGGATATTGACAAGCTGGAATGGGTCCAGAGGACGGCAACAAAAATGGTAAAAGGTCTGGAGTCCATGCCTATGAAGAGAGACTTAGGGAGTTGGGGATGTTTAGTCTGGAGAAGCGAAGGTTAAGGGGGGACATGATAGCATTTGAGACCATTGGGGTCTCTTCTAACTCTATGATTCTGTGATTCAAGAGAAAAGGATGAGGAGTTAGACTGACCAACATTGGTATCAATATCAATCAGTCAGTAAGGTCCAATAGGGGAAGAGAAAATGAAAAGGGGACAGGAAAGGGGAAAGGAGGGAGGAGGAGAGAAAGGAGAAGAGGGAGGGGAGGACAGCTGATGTCTGAGCCTTTTCTGCAAAGCAGAGATTGAAGGCATGTAGGGACATTATAAAAGCGGCCTGGGGAAGAAGTGTCCCGCGGCTCTCTTCCCCCAAACATCTTCAGAATGTTTTATTTCTCCTCAACCCAGGTTTTTAAAGAATTGCTAAACTAGTGATCTTGTTTCCTGAAGATGTGTTGCTGTTGTCTCCTGCTAGCACTGTGTAGACAAAAGCAGGTATGAGATCACATTATTTCTCCCATCTCCAAGCTCTTACTTTAATTTTCACTGCGGTTCTGCCCACCGTTTTCTGCCCTCTTCAAGAACCTCCTGCCTCTGCCATTTGGTGAAGGTTTCCCATGGAGGTTTCCTCTGCTTTTAGTTCATACGCACATGATTTCACTGTAAAAGTACATGAATAAAGTTTGTTTTGCTTGGCAATCCTACACACACGTCATTTCCCCCCCTTTTTTAGGGCAGTGTCTGCAAAGCTACGGTGACAAAGGACAATAATCTGCAATATGCATATATTTGAGTCATGTAGGTTCACAGACATTGCACTCAAAAGGGAGGGGAGAACACGTCATTAGAATGGCTAGGCAAAACAGAGCTTTATTCATGTACCCCAACGAAATAAACTGCAAAGTGAGCACAAGCAGAGGAAACCTCCATGGGAGAGCTCTCCTCAAACAACGGAGTCAGGAGAATCTGTGCAGTTGCAC
Organism: Sphaerodactylus townsendi; assembly: GCF_021028975.2. Taxonomy (NCBI): domain Eukaryota; kingdom Metazoa; phylum Chordata; class Lepidosauria; order Squamata; family Sphaerodactylidae; genus Sphaerodactylus; species Sphaerodactylus townsendi. Next base: position 5,156 of record NW_025951117.1, read on the forward strand.
ACAAGATGGTGGGCACAACTACAAAACTGACAAAGAGTTCCATTGAGCAGCGGGTGGGAAAAAAGAACCCTTTTGGCTGGCAACTTTTTTTTTTGTCTACTGAAACAAACACAAAAAAAAAAAAAAGCCGAAATGGATCTTTTAAAAATGTCCTGCAAAAGCGTTTTATTTCTGCTATCATCTTTTTGGCTGGAAGGAACTTTGTATGAGACAGCAAGAAACCAACAGAAGTTTACAGGTGTAGTGTTCAGCTGAACAGAGGTGGGAAGGGGCCATGAAAGCTTTTAGAACTACTGATAGAAACAGAAAAAACCCAGCATCACACAAAACCTGTACCATTAGTCAGTTGAAAACCACTATTACTGGGTTTGGATGTAAAGTGGAATCCCTAATACTTTGAAATTCTTTTGGATTGAAAAACAGGAAAACAATTTTCATTTTATCTTTGAACTAATCAGAGCATCTGGATCTATGCAGCCAATCAATGCATTTTCTGGCTAGTGCTTTTGGGTCAAGTGATCTCCTTTCCCTGAGACAGAGAGTGGCTGTCCCCATTCCTTTAAAATGGAGAGGGCTTGCAAATGACATGGACTCCTGGGAGAACTCCTGTAACACCATCTACAGCCCAAGCACAAAAGAAACTTGGGATAATAGCTTGCATACTAGAGATTGTAGGTTGTAATATTTGCCTCAACTAGGTTAATTAGAAACTACTCCAGTCAGATCGGAATCCATGTAGTATAGCATTTCTGGCCTCTTCTGCACAGCAGATGTATAACGGGTTGCAGTCGGGATAAAGGAACCCGTTCACAAGCATCTGTACAGGCATCGATTCTAGACCCACAGAAACAAATCCGGGTTGCACTTGCACCTTTGCACAGAGACATATCTATTTTTTTAAAGCGCTTCCCATGCATGTGGATTGCTACAGGCATGCACAAATGAACCCCCACAATATGCTGATGTCCTATGATAGACCATCTGCACCCTCATAGCTTCATACAGATGCAAGCCGCATAAAATTTTTAAAAGGAAAAGGGAGGCAAATGAAAGCACCTCCAGTTTGGCAATTTGCTTGTGAGTTGCTGTGAATTTTGTAAAAGTTTTGCTTGTTTAGCGATTTTCAAAAAAAACTGGCTTGGGGGAAATAATGCTTTGGGAGTCTTTTGGGGGCGGGATCTCTGCTTAAGTATCCCCTCCACAATATCCTACACCCATGTTTATTGGCCCCCCCATGTGAAGGGGTATTTGTCTCCAACAATGGTTGAATAAGCTGAAACTTAGAAACAAGCCATGATGGTGGTGATGAGGCATCCCGATAGGTATCACCACCACCCCTCTTGATGGTGAATTTACCATCACAATTTACCAGTGTAAAAGTCATAATTATGTGCAATTTTGATAAGCGTGAGTAATTTTACAAATTTTAGTAGTCCTAGGTAAGAATCTCTGTTTTGTTTCAGAGAAACACTATTACTGTGATTTTTATTACCCAGAAGCTATCAAAATTATTCCCATGAAGGCTCAATATACTGGGAGGCTGTGACCTGTGATGTGGCCTGACTTCTTAATAACAAGGATCAGAGATGGCTAACTGGAAGCCAGCAGGCTAATGCCAACCTGCTGAGCTAATTCCATCCTATTTTGCAAGCCTCTTCTCATGCATTTCTTGGAGGGATTGAAGTTCAAGGAAGAAGATCCTTACTTCTAGCTCTTCTCATATGCAAGCAATTAGCAGGAATTGGCACTACCCAGCATAAGATAGAATTGCTCAATGTTTTTGAAATGGCAGTAACCTTTCTTGCACTGAAAGTAGTTTGTCATCATGAAGAAATCGAGAGGTCTTTCTAGTTCATACTACGAGGGTGGTTGCTGGGAATGAAATGGTACTTCATGCTGCTTTTTACCTAGGCCTTTCTTTTTCCCAGGGCAAGTTCTCTATTCAGATGAAAAGAATTCTTTGCTCTCAGATCCTCTCCAGCCAAACTTCTATAGGAATCTGATGATGTTTTTTCGGAGTCTCTGGTCTCTAAGCAATTTCACTTTCGATCTTTTATTTCTGTCCCTTTGGGAAATTAATATTGCCTTAAGACTTTGCAATCAGATTACAAAGTAATTACACACACATTGTAGCATTCATCTCATTGTTTGGAACTTGGAGCCCGGCTAATTTAGAAAGTAAGAGCCTGACCCTTTTTGGTGTTTATGTAAATTTTCTCTGTTTTGTTTCCAAATGCTATGTAAACTTTGCAAATAATATTATATGCTGTGTAGCCTTTGTATTTCAATTTCCAACACATCATTAGATTTCTTCACCATTCTAAAAGTTTTATTGATTACCTGAGTAAAGACACATTTGGAATTCAAATTGAGATATAGCAGATGTATCTAATTACTATGTAAGGGAACTCTAACCTGATGATACCACCCAGGTTTGAGTGAAGTTTGGCTCAGGAGTTCCAAAGTTATGGACCCTCAAAAGGGTAACCCCATCTACTAATAGCTTCCACTGGAAACAATGGGAGATGGGAGCACCCACCCCAGGGGATCCATAACTTTGAACCCCCAGAACCAAACATCACCTGGCTCTAGCTAATATCAACAAGACCCTCAAAATATAGTCCCTTCTATTATTAGCTCCCATTGGAAACAATGATAATGGGGATGGGGAACCTCCTGTGCACCCCTGCTGTGGTAGCTTGTCCCGGCACTGTCAAACTAGAATGCCCTTTGGTCTTCCGTGCTTACCCAGTCATCCATACCATTGTAGCTACATTACTGGTGCTCAGTGATATCAAACATTGCATTCTCCTCAAATTAGAAATTGCCTGCTGCTTGCTAGTTTAGAGCTAGTATGGTGGCATCCTGATTCACGGTAAATCATCATACCAGATTCCTGTCCTGTTCTGTACCCTAGCTAGAAACTTTTATCAAAGCGTGCATTTGTTTGTTCTGTTTCCAAATAAGCAGGCCACTTTTTGGAAGGGATTAATTGGTGCTTGTCAGAAACCTGGCACCTTTTGTTTGTCTGTTTAAAATGATAACTTAAGGTTGGATCAGAATATTATTTGGAGCATAGCTTTGTTCGACGGATCTCAAAATGAACAAAGCCATGTTTAAGTTTGGACTTGAATACTTTTCTATTCTTTGAAAGAAGGAATAGGTATATTATATTGCTATAGAGAGAACAGAAAGCAAATGAACCATCTTTGTTTTCTTTAGAGGTGTAAACCATGAAGAATGCATAGCTTTTACTCATGAATTCTGGGAATTAAGGAGCTCTGAAAATTGTGTTAGTTTAGGTGGAGTTTTAGAAGTGCTCAGTTCCCCACTGAGTGCCAAGGGGAAATAGCAAATGTTCCAGTTATTTCCAGGAAGAAGCTGTGGGAGCTTTTTCATTTTAGTAGAAATTTCTGTCCAATTTTTTTGTTTTTTTAGTGTCAAAGGTAAAATGCTTATATCTCTTTCAGGATTGCGTCCTCAGGCATGTGTGGCATTGTGATGACTTATCTAGGCCATTTAATTCTGACTGAGCTTTTGAACCAATACCCACTAGATTAGATCCAGCAGTCCATCCATTACAGAGGTGCAAGATTTTTTCCACATACCCCTCTCATAATTCCCAGCTAATCCTCTTAAAGATGATTCCTGCAAATGTGGAACATTCACTTGAACTAACAGTCCTATGGTTCCAGGGTCTGTCATGATGAAAGGGAAGGGGGCAAAATCTTTGCCCTCCCACACTGCCACCCTCCAGTCTGCTTGGCTGTTGGTCTACATGGATCCTGCGGACCCGGAAGTGAATTTTCCAGGGGTGAGGAATGGCTACTGGGAGAGAGAGAAACACTGTAAAATCCATAATCACTGGATCCAAAGCAGCTAAAGCGTTAATAAAAGTATGTTCACAATACATTATAATAAAAGCACGTATATATAGTACATCAAGTCACATTTTGACATGTTGTGTCCCCTGCTTGGGGTTTTCAAGAGGCAAAAAAAAATATATTCAGAGGTGGTTTTGTCATTACCTTCTTTTGCATCACAACCTTAGTATTTCTTAGAGGTCTCCCATCCAAATCCTTGCCCAGATTGACCCTGCTTAGCATTTGAGATCTGATGAGATCAGCCTAGGCCAGGTTTATATTAACAAACGAAAAAGACAGTATGCTTATCATGCCTTTCACTCATATTCTAATTTACATTCCTTATATTGGGATACTCTGTTACTTTTAGGCCTGGTAAATAGCCCACAGTATGACAAAACCACAGTACACTGAAGGCCAAAGGTGTGAACTGTTCCATTAACTGTTAAATATAATTAAATTTCTCTGAAGAAGGAATCTTTACTAATTGAACAATTATTGACATATTTGCTTTTCTAATATGCAATGAGAGCTTCCCCCCTAAAGTTAACAAGACTTCTTAAAATAGCACATTTTTTATGGGACTTATAACTCTTTTTTTGTGAAAATTATATATTATTTTAATTAAGCCTCATAATCAGGTTTATAAATTCCTAAAAATATTTGTTTACTATCTAGATTGTCACATTTAATTTGCTAACAGATTACCCACTTTATTATTTTAGCATTTCACATTAAATATGTGTTTTAGATTTTGGCAGGTTTGCATTGATTAGCTACTCCAATGATTGCCCTTTAAAAAGGCAGCTCTGTCTTACTGACCCTGTTGAATTGAGATGGATCCTGGGGCCCTTCAGTGTTCCACCAAGCTGGGTCTGGAACTGAAAGGAGCTGCTTGACTTTATTTGAGACCAGGGATCATCAGTAGGTTATTGTTTACAAAGCATAATGCTCTTTGGGGGACACATTGTGAGGTAGTCCCACAGGTGTGATAGACCCATACCGATTAGAGACACAAATGTCAGTACAAAACCTTGAACATGACTTTGGTACTCCATCTGGAGCCAATACAGTTGATAGAGCCTTGGTCTAATGTGTGATCTCCATAGTGTTCCCATGAGGACCTGCACATATTGCATCAGCTGGAGTTTCTGGATCAGGCCCAAGAGTAGAGTGAGTTTCAGTAATCCAACCTGGAAGTCACCGTTGCATAGATCACTGTGCAGCTGGAGGTCAAGGCTGAGACAGATGGGGTGCAAATTAGATGTCACAGACATTTGATTATTTTAGCATGAACAAGCCTGCCGATAGAATAATCCAAACATCCTTGTTTTCCCACTTTCACTAAAGCATTTTATGTTTCCCAATATTTTACATCCAATATTCTTGATGCGAATTGGGGAAGGTAATTGAGAGAGTGGTGTTGGAACAGCAATGTAAGGAGCTTCCCTGGAGGGCGCTTGTTGGTGCTCGATCCCTTCGAGTCCGGCTTCCATTACTTTCTGGGCATGGGATGGAGACTGTCTCCTTAAGAACATAAGAACATAAGAACAAGCCAGCTGGATCAGACCAGGAGTCCATCTAGTCCCAGCTCTCACTGCTACTCGCAGTGGCCCACCAGGTGCAGCAGGGGAGCTCACCTGCAGGAGGGTAGAAAGCAATGGCCTTCTGCTTGACTGTTGCTCCCAATCACCCTGGTCTGTTAAAATTCCATTTACAATCTGAGATCAAAGAGGATCAAGATTGGTACAGCCATAAATCGACTTCTCCCCTCCATAAATCTGTCCAAGCCCCTTTTAAAGCTATCCAGTTGTTAAGCCCTCCACCACCTCCTGTGGCAGCATATTCCAAACACCAATCCTGCGTTGCGTGAAGAAGTGTTTCCTTTTATTAGTCCTAATTCTTCCCCCCAGCATTTTCAATGAATGCCCCCTGGTTCTAGTATTGTGAGAAAGAGAGAAAAATTTCTCTCTGTCAACATTTTCTAGCCCATGCATAATTTTACAGACTTCAATCACTATCCCCCCTCAAGGCGTCTCACTCTCCAAACTAAAAATTCCCAAACGCATGCAGCCTCTCCTCATAGGGAAGGGTGCTCCAGTCCCTCAATCATCCTTGTTGCCCTTCTCTGCACTTTTTCTATCTCCTCAATATCCTTTTTTTTGGCAGGATCGCGGTGACCAGATCTGAACACAGTACTCCAAGTGCGGTCGCACCACTGCTTTATATAAGGGCATGACGATCTTTGCAGGTTTATTATCAATTCCTTTGCTAATGAGTCCAAGCATAGAGTTTGCCTTTTTTGCAGCTGCCATGCATTGATTGTTGACATTCCCATGGGACTATCAGCTAAGGCAGCTAAATCCCTTTCCCTGGTCTGTGACTGATAGCACTGACCCCTGTAAGCGTGTATGTGAAGTTTTGGATTTTTTTGCCCCTATGTGCATCACTACACATTTTGCTACATTGAACTACATTTGCCATTTCTAGACCCCACTCACCCTAATTTATCAAGGTCCGCTTGGAGCTCTTTTGCAATCCTTTGCGGTTGTCACCACCCTACATAATTTGGTATCATCTGCAAACTTGGCCACTGCGCTACCCACCCCTACTTCTAGGTCATTTGCTGAATAGGTTAAAGAGCACTGTGGTCCCCAAGCGGATCCTTGGGACACACCACTCCCGACATCTCTCCATTGTGAGAACTTTCCATTTTACACCCACTCTTTGTTTCCTGTTTCTCAACCAGTTTTTTAATCCATGGGAGGACTTCCCCTCTTGTTCCTTCATTGCTTGAGTTTTCTCAGCAGTCTCTAGTGAGGAACCTTGTCAAAAGCCTTTTGGAATTCCAAGTAGACAATGTCCACCGGTTCACCCCTGTCCACATGCCTGTTTACACCCTCAAAGAACTCTAGTAAGTTTGTAAGACAGGATTTGCCTCTGCAA
>NW_025951118.1:0-11963 GCF_021028975.2 Sphaerodactylus townsendi
CAACCTATGGTGCTCCCGATGTGCATGGACTACAATTCCCATCAGCCGCTGGCTAAGCTGCCTCCGCCGCTGGCGAAGAGCTGCACCACTGCCACTGGGCCTGTGGAGCCACCTGACATCAGCCAAACTGGATCTGCGTCTGCCGACTGGGCTACTCTCCAGGGCCGGCCCTTGAAGGCTGTCTGACGGAAGCTGCACCAAGCCAGCTTCAGGGCTGAGAGACTCCCACTGCTTTACCTCTGGGGCTGTGGGAAAGGGGTGTGTGATTTTTACGCTCGGGGTGTGTGTGTGTGTGTGTGTGCTTGTCCTGGATGCCATTTTCTATAAATACTCCTCTGTTTACAGACTCTGGACTTCCTTGGTGGTCTCCCATCCAAATACTAACCAGGGCCAATTCTGCTTACCTGCCGAGATCTGACGAGTTCAGGTTAGGCCGGGCCACCCAGGTCAGGGTAACCTGAGCACGCACAGAGTGCTTTTCCTTTTGATCTTGTTGTGCTTTTGCAGAACTGGACCAGGTACAAATTGCTGGGAGACTGTGTGCAGTCTGCTGAATATATTGACCATTACAAATCCCTTATCCAGGGGAGTGGAATTCGGGCCAGAACCAGGAAAACTCTAGCCACTCTGGCCACTAACCTGGATAGCTTTAAAAGGGGCTTGGACAGATTTATGGAGGAGAAGTCGATCTCTGGCTACCAATCTTGATCCTCCTTGATCTCAGATTGCAAATGCCTTAGCAGACCAGGTGCTCAGGAGCAGCAGCAGCAGCAGCAGAAGGCCACTGCTTTCACCTCCTGCACGTGAGCTCCCCAAGGCACCTGGTGGGCCACTGCAAGTAGCAGCGTGCTGGACTAGATGGACTCTGGTCTGATCCAGCAGGCTCTTATGTTCTTGTGTGTTCTTATGTTCACTGACAGGAACTGACCAGCCAAAATCTTGTACAGCAGGCATCTAATTAAAAGAATGTTGCTTAAAGGGCCAGAATTAGGACTAATAAAAGGAAACACTTCTTCACGCAACGTGTGATTGGTGTTTGGAATATGCTGCCACAGGAGGTGGTGATGGCCACTAACCTGGATAGCTTTAAAAGGCCCCTGGACAGATTTATGGAGGAGAAGTCGATTTATGGCTACCAATCTTGATCCTCTTTGATCTCAGATTGCAAATGTCTTAGCAGACCAGGTGCTCGGGAGCAGCAGCCGCAGAAGGCCATTGCTTTCCCATCCTGCCTGTGAGCTCCCAAAGGCACCTGGTGGGCCACTGCGAGTAGCAGAGAGCTGGACTAGATGGACTCTGGTCTGATCCAGCTGGCTTGTTCTTATGTTCTTATGTTCTTAAAGTGTTCCCGGTGGCGTCATGTCAGGGAAGGAGTTCTGCAGAACACCCACTTAACAATAAGAACAATGCAGAGGACAGACAACATTTTATATCTCGGGAAAGAGTTTATTCAAATCACATTCCTTGGCCTGGGTAGCAATAGGGAAATTTTTTTTGCACAAATTGAGGATTAAAGGACAGGACTCGCAGGCCGAAGAGCGGCAAACAGGCTAATTTGTTGATCTGTGGCCCTTTTTTTTTTCTTGAAATAACCGTCACTCGAACTCTACTCCCCAAGTGAGCTTTTATTTCGGCAGCTTTGATCTGTTGGTAGGGGCGGAAATCCATTTCCTTTAACTATTAAATCTGTCCTGGAACAACATTTCAAATCCACTAGTGCCGTAATCCCCTCTGTGATGTAAGTCACCATGTGACCGGCTGGCTGCGCTTCCTGGAAACATGAGACATAGAAGGCAGAGCGTTTCCAGAAGGGATTAACGGAAGTCCTTTGGCCAGAAATTGCCGGGAGGAGAGGGCTGAGGGCATCATCAGCGCGACAAATAGAAAGTTATTTAACGGCATTAAATACTCCCTAACCTTCGTACCGATGGAATATATGGATAAGCTTCTACTGCATTTGAGTCTGCAAATGGATCAGAAGCCAAAGATGTTTGGAAACGGGAGACATATCAACATTGCCCTGCTGGTAATCCAGCAGCAACATTTTGCACTTAGCTGAGGCGTCCAGACTGTCTTCAAGGGCAGCTCCACAAAGGTGGCATTGCAGTAGTCCAGTCTGGAAATCTCTGCCAGCGTGGACAATTGGGGCCAGGTCTCCATCTTCTACTAGTGTCGGCAAGTGACGTATTGAGGGAAGCTGATAAAAGGCAACAGCAAATTCAGCAGCAGAACAGACCAAAACTCCTGCATTCCCCCCCCCCCCCAGTGTGCAGAGGGGGGAATTCTGAGTGGCAAAACGCCACTCCACGCAGTTGACCAGCTGTCCCTGTGGAATTTTCCCTCCTCTTAATTATTGCTTGAAGCCTCCTCTGCTCAGCACAGCTTGTACTGACTGGGGGGCGGGTTCGAATTCAACACACCAGCAGTCAGTTTTATTTTCTGCTCCTGTTCATTCCCCTGCTGTTAACTGTAGCCTTAAAAGTCTGCAGCTGAGGAGATGAAACGCCTGGGCCGCCAAAATTCCGACCTCTGCCAGCCAAACTCTCTGTCCTTATTTCAGGTTTTTGGGCTCAGGCTTCCCTCTCTCGGTGTGGATCTTGGGTTGCCAACTCCAGGTTGGGAAACACTTGGGAGATTTGGGGGGGTGGAGCCTGAGGAGGGCAGGGATCAGAGAGGGGAGGGGCTTAAATGGGGCATAAATAATCCCATAAGAGTCCACCTTCCAAAGCAGCCGTTTTCTTCAGGCGAACGGATGGCTGTTGCCCAGGGATCTGTTGTCATAGTGAAAGATCTCCAGCCACTCCCGGGAGAATAACAGGCGGGGAGGAACAGAGTCAAGCAATCAGTAAGGAAGAAAACTGTCCTCACAGGTTTCCAAGTCAAAAAGACTGTAAAAAAAATCCACTGATCACCGCAATAAAAATAAAAACAACATAATTTTCTGTTTACTGAATATTCTGAATGAACAATTTTGTGGCTCATTATGGTGATCAGTGAATAACTTGGAAGCCATGGGTACAGTTTTCTTCCTTTATTGATTACCACCTACAGAACATGGATCTGGGCCCGTAACCCTCCGGAGGACAGCGATGGCGGAAGACCTGAACTGAGGTGGCCCAAAGGAGGTGATGTGCTCAATTGGCTACACACAACACTCTCCTTGAATCAAGTAGTAGGAACAATAATTCTTTACAGGATCCTGGCCAAAGCACAGTTCAACCTAAAGTTGCCAAGCTCCAGGTGGGGCCTGGAGACCTCCTGGAATGACAGTTGACTTCAGATGGTGGAGATTTTCTCCACTAGAGGAAATGGTTACTTTGGAGGGTGGCTTCCGGGACATCCCCTGCAGACCTCTGTCCGCTCAGCTAACCCGCCACTCTCCAAGTTCCACCTCCAAAATCTCCAGATGTTTCTAGGAGTTGACAAGGCTAGACAGCTTAACACCTGCCAGGAGGCAGGGCAACTGAGCCCAGTTACTTCAGACCCAGCATGGTGTAGTGGTTAAGAGTGATGGACCCCGACCTGGAGAACTAGATTCGATTCCCCAGTCCTCCGCATGAGCGGTGGGGCTCTTATCTGGTGTACTAGAGTTGTTCCCCCACTCCTCCACATGGAGCCTGCTGGGTGACCTTGGGCTCATCACAGTTCTCTCCCCATTCTCTCAGCCCCCTCTACCTCACAAGGTGTCTGGTGCGGGGAGAGGAATGGAAAAGGAGTTTGTAAGCCCCTTTGAGACTCCTTAAGGTAGAGAAAAACGGGGTATAGAAACTTCTTCCTCTCTTTATAGCCTATTTAGGCTGAGGCTTGAGAAGGGTTTTCTTCCTGAGACAACTGGTCCCATAGACAGAAGTCTGTAACCCTCTCTTGTTCCTGGTTCCCGCTCCTGTAAGTGTTCAAACCTCACTAACCCAGCCTGAGGGCACTTCGAGGAGACCTGACGGCCCTACCTGGAGAATACAGGGCGCTGCCTTCCAAAGCTGCCATTTCCTCTGGTGGTTGGAAGTGCTGTTAAAAGTCACAGCTGAGAAAACCCCGCAGGTAGAGGTGGGATCCAGCAGGTTCTCACCAGTTCCCGAGAGGGGGTTCCTAATTATTTGTGTGTACCGAGAGGGGGTTGCTAATTGGGTCCGCTTTTCCGTCTCCACGCCCTCGCCTCCCCGAGAGGCCTACTGCCTTTGAACGTGAAGGTTCCATATAGCAATTGCGACTAGGAGCAGCAGTGGCGTAGGAAGTTAAGAGCTCATGTATGTAATCTGGAGGAACCGGGTTTGATTCCCAGCTCTGCCGCCTGAGCTGTGGAGGCTGATCTGGGGAATTCAGATTAGCCTGGGCACTCCCACACATGCCAGCTGGGTGACCTTGGGCTAGTCACAGCTTCTCAGAGCTCTCTCAGCCCCACCCACCTCACAGGGCGTTTGTTGTGAGGGGGGAAGGGCAAGGAGATTGTCAGCCCCTTTGAGTCTCCTGCAGGAGAGAAAGGGGGGATATAAATCCAAACTCTTCTTCTAATAATAATAATGTAACTCCCTGAACTGGTCCTGCAATGTAATCCCTTCCAGGTCCTGCAATTCACTGATTCTCAGCCTTTCGTACCTTTTATCTCACCAGTCTCTATCCAAGAACCTGTGTGTTTCACCATTGCTGTGTTCAGATTGGTGAGTTGGGGCATTTTCTATAATGTGATGATGATTTAGAAATGACCTGGTGCAAAAAAAAGTTTGGGGGTTGTGGTGGGGTGGCTGCCCATGGGGGGGCATCCAACTCAGGTTTTGCCCAGGGCTCAGGTTTGCCTAGGTACGCCTCTGTCCCCTTTGCTGAGGGGGGGGGGGGGCTGGCGAGGAAACCTGTTACTGAAATGTTTGGATCCCACCACTGCCTGCAGGGTTTTCAAGGCCCCCCACCATGGTGCCCGCAGCCATTAAAGCGCCCAATAAGTAGCACTTCCCTGAATGCCTGCTTAACTTTTCAGACCGAGTTATTCCGCCGGGCCTTTGGGGATGCCAGCCGCAGACTGCCTGCCCCCCCCCCCTGGAGCCCCCACGACAGTTTTGCCATCTTCAACATTGCCTGATCGCTGATACCATCTATTTTTTGGGCAATGCTGGCCCTCCTGGCCTTTGGGTTGGGCGCCATCTGTGCATGCCTCTGGGCATGTATTTTTATTTGTAATTTTTGGAATTGCTGCTATAATGTATTTTAATGAATTTTAATGTTTTATTGTTGTATTGTAATTATGAGACCTTATATTGTATTTGTTTTATGTCTCATTGTACACCGCCCAGAGCCCTTCGGGGGTTGGGCGGTTTATTAAGTCTAATAATAATAATAATAATAATAATAATAACAACAACAACAACAACAACAACAACAACAACAACAACTTTGGCTCACAAATGGAACTTTGAAAAAGGAGACTGAGAGCTTGATTCTTGCAGCCCAAGAACAAGCAATTCGAACAAACGCCATCAAAGCCAGAATTGAAAAGTCAACTACAGATCCCAAGTGCAGACTCTGCAAGGAAGCAGACGAAACAATAGATCACATACTTAGCTGCTGCAAGAAGATCGCGCAGACGGACTACAAGCAGAGGCATAATACTGTTGCTCAGATGATTCACTGGAACTTGTGCCACAACTACCATCTGCCTGTGACAAAGAACTGGTGGAATCACAAACCTGAAAAGGTCACTGAAAATGAACACGTAAAACTACTCTGGGACTTCCGAATTCAGACTGACAAAGTTTTGGAACACAATACTCCTGACCTCACGATTGTGGAAAAAAAGAAAGTGTGGATAGTTGATGTTGCAATTCCTGGTGACAGCAGGATTGATGAGAAGCAACTGGAAAAACTTACACGATACGAGGATTTAAGGATTGAACTACAAAGACTCTGGCACAAACCAGTAAAGGTGGTCCCAGTGGTGATCAGCACACTGGGTGCAGTGCCTAAAGATCTTGAACGGCACTTAAAAACAATTGGCGCTGACAAAATCACCATATGTCAGCTGCAAAAGGCCACCCTACTCGGCTCTGCACACATTATTCGTCGATACATCACACAGTCCTAGATGCTTGGGAAGTGTCCGACGTGTGATGTAATACAAAATCCAGCATATTGATCTTGCTTGCTGTGTGTAACTGTTTTGTATAATAATAATAATAATAATACCTGAAGCAATGTGATGGATTCACCGATGCGCATAAAACCTGCAACATAGTAAGGGTTAATCCTCATGACAGCTGATTGGAATGGGGAATTTAAAATAAGGGGGAGGGAGGGAGCTGATACTTGTGGGTCAGAAGGGATGCAGCAGCCAAAGGGCTGGGTGATAAGGAGGGATTTAGCTGTGACTGGAGGGAACATGGTAAATTATTTTTGAGATCCCTAAGCAGGGAAGTAAATACTGAAAGGGAACCAGGTTCCAAAAAGGCAGAGATGAGGGTTTTGATAAGGAGTAGGACCTCAAAACGCCTCAATGGAAGCCCATCGTTTCAGATCCTTCCAGGGTGAATGTGTTCTCTAGGGCACAGGTGTCAAACTTGCGGCCCTCCAGATGTTATGGACTACATGGGATGATGGGAACTGTAGTCCATAACATCTGGAGGGCCGCGAGTTTGACACCTATGCTCTAGGGGAACCAAGAATTTCAGTTCTGCCCCCTTGTACTGTTCTCTCAGAAGTACAGATTATATCAGGTATAAAGACTCCATACCTAAATGGTCGGACAGGAAATCTTAGACACTCCTGTCCTGTCCTGTCCTGATATTTGAGGTTGGTACACTTACCTTGTCCAAGAAGAGCACACAAGCTGTAACAAACCTGTATATAAGTTATACCTTTTGTGACTGTTAAAGGGAAACTGAAAGGAAAAAAAACCCTTTGCTATTTATAATGTCTGTAGAATAAACTCCAAAGTTCTGTTTAGCTTATGTCTGCTTCTGGGCGGTGGCCTTTTATAACCTAACTTATACAAAATGGGAACTAGCGTGACTCGAAATCTCTTAAGAAAGAAATCAGTAGGAGGAAGTAGTTAATTATTCAGGGGACTTTTTCACTCCTCTCCTATACAGAGGGAGAAGGGGAACTTCTTACAAGGGACTCCAGGTTGGATGCTAAACAGAGTTTTGGCCCACCTTGAAGGCCTCCCAAATTGGATGCCAATTAGGATCTTGGCCCACCTCGAAGGGCTCCAGGTTGGATGCCAGTTCTTCCTGTTTCGGCCGTTGCTGGTGGTGGAAACAGCCGCATAGGGCAGCATTGACACTTTGCTGTGACCTCCATGCAGAAAAACCAGCTCGCCCCTGGTTTATAACTTTCTTTCTTTCCTTTCCCCCAGTTTCCTCATCTTGTCTTTGCTGCTGTTGCCTCTTCGGCTCCCGTCCGAGCCCAGCTGAATTTCAAAGGCTACAACAAGGTGAGGCCTTGCCAAGAACGCAAAAGCCATCTGCTGCAGCTAGGCAAGCAAGTTGCTGGGCTGGAAACGCAAGCAGCTTTTCCAAACAACTTTATTTGACCCTTGGTGGGTGACCTGACCCTGCTAGACACAGATCCAGTGTTGGTGATACGTTGGCCTAATACCTAAGGGAAAAAAAATATTTTCAAGGTGTAAAAAGAAAAGCCCAGCTGGTTTTGTGTAATTTATTTATTTTGGGTATCTTGGCCAACCTCGAAGGGCTCCAAGTTGGATGTCCTGTTTCTGCCGCTGCTAGTGCCGGAAACAGGAACAGCTGCTGGGGCAACTCTGACAACTTTTTCCATGCAGAAAAACTTTGGGCTGAATCGGGCCCACTCATCCTAGAGCAGTGTTCCCCAACATCAGGGGTCTGCAGCCTGCGGCTCTCCAGATGTTCATGGACTACAAATCCCATCAGCCCCTGCCAGCATCATGCCAACATGGTGCCTGTGGGCATCACACCTCCCACAAGTACTTCCCTAGGTGTTTGCTGAGCTTTTCAGAAAGTGGGCAAGGTCATTGTAAGGCAGGTGTCCGGCCTGTTGGCCTCTTCCCAGTAACCAGACTCGGGGACCACAGAATCAGTTTATTGAAACAGGGTAACGGACTGACCACACTCCAGCTTTGCTGGGTCTGGGATTCAAACGCTTGCGCCGAGAGCTAAAACCCTGCACTATGACCCCTCCACCAGCTCCGTATCAAACACAAACAGCTTCTCTTTCCCAGCTCGTGCCAGGCCCTCGAAGTCAGTCCCAATAAGGGTCCAGGTGCCACTCAGAGAAAGGAAACTGTTACTCCAAGCAGTAAGCTAACTGGAGTGCAAAGCAAAATAAGCAAGGAAAAATGCACAAGATTCAAGTTCTCCCACGTTCTTCCGACCTCCCCTTAGGTTACCTCATGACAAGGCCAAGTGGGGTTCCTGACAGCAGGGCCTTTTTACTGGCTGCCCCCATTCAAATGGAAGGATTTTCCACAGGATGACTGGAAACCACCAGACACGTAGCTGCAGTGGGGAAGAGGGGGTGCCGTGCCCCGGGCATGCGGCATTGTGGTCACGTCGGGAGTGGAAAATGGCTCCCACACTCCTCCCCCTTCCCCTCTTGCTCCATCTCCCCCTGTGCCCCCCCCCCACTCACAATTAGAGCAGCTGGCTGAAATAGTAGCCTGGTGGGAACTACACTCCCCAGGAGATGTTGCGAGCCCGCCCCCCCTCGAGAGGTCTCTGCAGGAGTTGGCGCTCATAAGGTCTTCTGGGAAGTATCTACATATCTAATTATAATCCCAGTGTCATCTAAAATAGAAAATTCGGAGATCAATCAGATCACTTGGGGGGCGGGGTGGTAAATTTAAGCTATCTAAGTATGAGCCAGTGGTCAGATTCAGTGTAATGCAGTTTTGTGAGCTTCCATAACGTTCCTTATCCCTGTGTTTCATTTGTTCCTGGTTCTCTAGGTTGTCACTGAAAGCCTGTTGAATCCAGTGGTTGGTGGTTCCAAAGAGGTCTGTGTTTAATAACAAACGCCTGTGGGGTTGGGCTGTTTACCTGGGTAGTACGGGTGCTCACTCCAGGATAGGGAATTCCTGGAGATTTGTCAGTGGAGCCTTGGAGAGGGCTGGTTTTTGGGAAAGGAGGAACTTCCACAAGGTATCTATATATCTAATTCTCACACATGTTTCCTGCCTGCGGATATTTAAATCTGCAGATAGGGAGCACTGATCTCTGTGATAATTCTTGGAGATTTCCAGGCCTCACCTGGAGGGTGGCAAGCCTGCTGCCCCCTGGATGGGCACATGCAGGGCAGGAAGTCAGGTCTCTGTATGTTCACTGGGGCCCTGGAACAAACCCATCTCCTTTTCTACCCCCTTCCAAATCTGTAATATGGAAGTTTATAGCAGTGGCCTACTTCTAGCATTCTTAAAAGAGAAGGCTTGCAAGGTACTATATAGATCAGGGGTCTGCAACCTGCGGGCTCTCCAGATGTTCATGGACTACAACTCCCATCAGCCCCTGCCACCAGATGTTCATGGACTACAACTCCCATCAGCCCCTGCCAATTGGCCATGGTGGCAGGGGCTGCTGGGAATTGTAGTCCATGAACATCTGGAGAGCCGCAGGTTGCAGACCCCTGATATAGATCTTGCTGTTACAAACCACAGATTCTCCAGTCATTTCCTGTAAACGCTGGTTCCCACCCAACACTCTGATCTACTAGATCTGGGGTTGCCAATGTTGGGTTGGAAAATTCCTGGAGATTTGTGGGGGGGGCTTGGGGAGGGTAGAGTCTGTCCGTGAGGTGTAGGACCACAGAGTCCATACTCCAAAGTAGCCCATTTCCTCCACGGATCTGACGACTTGAGATTAATTGTAAGTTGGGAGATCTCCAGCCCCCACCTGGAAATTGGCATCCTTACAGTGGAGATATGTCTTTGACCAATTATGCACTTGAGGTCTGCCTCGCATTAAGCGCACAGTCCCCTCGGGTTGGATTCTCAATTCTGCACTTGTTTCTGCACTCCGGGAGTCACCCCTCTTTCAGATCAGAGAAGCTCCGTGGCATCAGAGACCAGGCAAAGTGCCACTTTTTTGTTCCCTTTGCCGGGAAGGCCAAAGGATCTGTGACACCTCTGTGGGGCTTTCCAGCTCCTTCCCACCTTCCCCTGCCACACGAGAGCTTTTCCAACCAGGATCGAAAGAGCTGTTTAAAAACAAACAAACATTTTCACCATGCAGGGCTATTGATCAATGCAACAGACCTGTGAAACTGACATGATCTAGTGCAGGGGTAGGGAACCTTTAGCACTCAAAGAGCCATTTGGACCCGTTTTCCACGGGAAAAGAAAACACTTGGAGCCGCAAATAATTTTTGACATTTAAAATAAAGATAACACTGTATATATTGGTTTTTTTTACCTTTTACTCCGCTTATTCTGAGAAGCGCATGGATGCGTCCGCCCTGCTGCCTGCAGGGCGGGCAAGGATGGGGCCAGCAGCTCGGTCTTGCCGGCCGCCGGGAAAGCGCCTGCCCCGCTCCAACGGGGCGGGCGAGAGGGGAAGCCCGCGGTGCGGCCCAGCCGGTCACGGGCAATTGGTGCACCGGCCCTGCTGCCTGCAGGGCGGGCAAGGATGGGGCCGGTGGCTCGGCTCGTGGAGCCGCAGTGCAAGGGCAGAAGAGCCGCAGGTTCCCTACCCCTGATCTAGTGCATTATTGATAGACTCAAGCTGGTACCACCAAAAAAAAGTGGCAGGCTACCTCCCCAGAGGTTTTCTGTTTGCAAAGGAAGCCTCCTGCTGCGAGCCGTCCCCAGCCGCACCGATCTGATCTGCCGTTTTGCCCACCTGCTGCTTCCTCTTCGTGTCCATGCGAACAGAAAACCACGGGAAAACCACACTGCGAAACAAACAGCCACACCACAACCACTGAGGGCACAAAAGGCCTTAGCTTCCAGGCGCCCCTCTGCCAAAATCCAGTTGCCTTCCCAGCAAATAGACTCCACTCTAGAACTGCAGTGCTAGAGGGAACCCAGGAATCCCGGTCAGTTTTTGTGGAACTCTTATCTGAGGAAACCGGGGATGTCCCACTGATTCCATTTCTTCATATAAGATATCAGAAGTCTCTGATTCTTACCCTAGAACAGGGGTCTGCAACCTGCAGCTCTCCAGATGTTCATGGACTACAATTCCCATCCGCCAATTGGCCATGCTGGCAGGGGCTGATGGGAATTGTAGTCCACGAACATCTGGAGAGCCACAGGTTGCAGACCCCTGCCCTAGAAGCTCTTGTGGAGATTATGAATAAGGAACCCATACTCCTGCTCTGAACACTAGATCGTACATCCTTCCGTGGAAGTGACTCTTTGTTTTCCCTGTGCAGTGTCGTGACGCTGTGGCGGAGGCCTTCTCCACCGTGGACAGCTTGATACACGCCAAGCAGCTGGAGAAGCTAGCTAAGGATTTCCGCTCCTGCGGGGCTCTGAAGGGGACCAGTGACCTCATTGAGATGGTCAGCAACCTTGCCGACATCTTTATGGGTGCCGTGCAGTACAACGACGAAGGTGGCCAGTGGGCCATTGTGGCCAATCTGTGTAGGATCATGACCAACCGTACGGACTCCCCTTATCAGAGACTTACGGTTATCAACAACGTAAGAGCACGCTGGAGCAGGCGAACGACTTTCCTGCGGGTCCCTGGTTTTATTTTGGGGGATGGGGGATGTCTCATTGATCCTGTAGGCATAATCCCTCTTTTGGAGCAGCAGTGGCGTAGGAGGTTAAGAGCTCGTGTATCTAATCTGGAGGAACCGGGTTTGATTCCCAGCTCTGCCGCCTGAGCTGTGGAGGCTTATCTGGGGAGTTCAGATGAGCCCGTACACTCCCACACACGCCAGCTGGGTGACCTTGGGCTAGTCACAGCTTCTCGGAGCTCTCTCAGCCCCACCTACTTCACAGGGTGTTTGTTGTGAGGGGGGAAGGGCAAGGAGATTGTCAGCCCCTTTTCTCTCCTGCAGGA
>NW_025951119.1:0-11963 GCF_021028975.2 Sphaerodactylus townsendi
CTGCAGTGACTTAGCTGCATTGCTGTCAATAGGGAATTTCTGATAGATAGTAAACCCACAAATCTTTCAGGGTATCTTCAGGAGAGTCTCTGGATGACACCATCCAGGTTTGGGGAACTTTACTTTAGGGGGAAGTGGGAGATGGACCCTACCCTTTTTGGGTCCCATAGAATTATACCCCCTGAAGCAAAATTCCCCAAACCTGGATGGTGTCATCCAGAGACTCTCCTGAAGATACCCTGAAAGTTTTGTGACCATACCTTCAGAAATGTGCACCTCACAGCCCTCTACCAGAAATTCCCCATTGACAGCAATACAGCTACCGTGTTTCCCCAAATATAAGACAGTATCTTATATTAATTTTTGCTCCCAAAGATGCGCTATGTCTTATTTTCAGGAGATGTCTTATTTTTCTGTGTTCTGTTTGTTGGGCATGCTTCTAAACAAAAACTTTGCTATGTCTTACTTTCAGGGGATGCCTTATATTTCACACTTCAGCAAAACCTCTACTATGTCTTATTTTTGGGGGATGTCTTATATTAGGGGAAACAGGGTAAGTCACTGCAGAACAAAGAATCTTGGGCAAATTTCTGGGGGTGCCTGCAGGGGATGCATTTTGAGATGTATCGGCACCAAATTATCAGGATAACATCAGGTGACTGTCCTGATGTTGCCCACCAAGTTTGGTGCAGTTTTGTTCAGGTATGGACCCTCAAAAGGGGTGCAACTATCCCCCATTGTTTCCAATGGGAGCTGATAGGAGATGGGGGCTACACCTTTGAGAGTCCATAACTTTGGCTCCCCTGAACCAAACTGCACCAAACTTTGGGGGTATCATCAGGACAGTCTCCTGATGATACCCTGAAAGTTTGGTGTCACTAGCTTTAAAAATGCTGGTTTGCGTGTTTCACCGCTCACTCACTCCAGCAGGCTTCATGTGCAGGAGCGGTGAAACATGAAAACCGGAATTTTTAAAGCTAGTGGCACCAAATTTCAGGGTATCATCAGGAGACTGTCCTGATGACACCCCCCAAGTTTGGTGCAGTTTGGTTCAGGGGGGCCAAAGTTATGGACCCTCAAAGGGGGGCCTCTATCCCCCATTGTTTCCAATGAGAGCTAAGGAGATGGTGGCTACCATTTTGAGGGTCCATAACTTTGGCCCCCCTAAACCAAACTGCACCAAGCGTGGGGGTGTCATCAGGACAGTCTCCTGATGATACCCTGATATTTTGGTGCTGATATGTCTAAAAATGTGCCCCTGCAGGCACCCCAAAAAATTTGCCCAAGGTTCTTTTTTCTGCAGTGACTTCTGCATTGCTGTCAATGGGGAATTTCTGGTGGAGGGCTGTGGGGTGCACATTTATCAAGGTACAGTCACAAAATGTTCAGGGTATCTTCAGGAGAGTCTTTGGATGACACCATCCAGGTTTGAGGAACTTTGCTTATGGGGGCAGTGGGAGATGGACCCTACCCATAACATTGAACCCCTTGAAGCAACGGTCACCAAACCTGGATGGTGTCATGAAGAGACTCTCCTGAAGACACCCTGAAAGTTTTGTGGGTTTACCATGAGAAATGTGCACTCCACAGCCCTCCCACAGAAATTTCCTATTGGCTGCAATGGAGCCAGCCAGCCACTACAGAGCACAGAATCTGGGGAAATTTCTTTGGGTGACTGTGAGGGGTGCAGTTTTAGAGCTACTGTCACCAAAATTTCGGGGTATCATAAATGTACTGTCCCTATGATACTCCCCAAGTTTGGTGAAGTTTGGTTCAGGGGTCCAACATTATGGACCTTCAAAAGTGTAGCCCCCATCTCCTGTTAGCTTCCATTGGAAACAATGGGGGATGGGGCACCCCTTTTGAGGGTCAATAACTTTGCCCCCCCTGAACCAAACTGCACCAAACTTGGAGAGACTCATCAGGACAGTCTCCAGATGATATCCTGAAATTTTGGTGCCGCTAGCTTTAAAATTGCGTCCCCTGCAGGCCAAAACGTGTAAAAACACCAAAAATTCAAAAAAATAATAAAACGGACCCGAATTTTTCGGATTTACCCGAATTTTCGGGTATATCCGAATCGGCTATGATTTGGATTCGGGCATACAAATCATTTTATGCCCCAAAATACCCAAATCCGAATTTTACCGAATTTTTTTAGTATTGACCAACCCTAAAGGCAGTTGAAGAGGCAGAATAAGTAGGGTTACTTCTTCGATGCTGACTTCTAAGAAGTTCAAAGTGGTGTATAGGAAAAGCAAAACCAAGATGAGAAATACTTAGAATAAACAGTTGTAGCTGAGAAATTGCATAGTTGCATGATAACCATACACTGTACTGTAAGAATATAATGTTAGTAGTATAGTGTAGTATAGATGAAGATATTGATTGTAACAAATGTATGAATATTCTGTACAATAAAAAATTTATTTAAAAAAAGAATATAGTGTTTGCATGACTTGGAAAGACATGTGTAAGCTTTTCTGTTCTACGGGCTTCTGAGTGCTGTTCCTGTTTTGCATTTTTTAAAATTGTTTGGTCTTGAAAGCAGAGTCTGTTTGTTCTTGAAAGCAGAGTCTGTTATAGCAACAGGAGGACTGAATGGAAACAACTGCAGACAGGCATAGCTGAAATCTATTAAGTTGAGCAGGACCCTACTTCCCTTGCTTTTAGATTATTATTTCTGCATTTTATTTGGGTGTGCATTTCATTGCAGTTTTGTTATCCTGCCTAGCCTCAATTTGTCCCTTGTTAAGTGATTGAGACATGGGAGATGCGGCCATGAATCAGTAGCAGAACTTTGAAGGGACAGGCCTGAAACATTAGGCCTCCGGCCTAACTGAACCAAAGTTAATCACAATATGACTCTCGCCTTACAGTGCCTCATAAATTAACTGAAGCTAGCATATTAAGTAAAAAATCTAGACAGTCATGTATCTAAGAATAGTTTGCACTTATGGAAATGTCTATAAATTGTGTTTATCTAAGCTGTCCGTAGTTCTCCATCCAGGTTATTTTTTGAACCAGGACTAGGTGATCCTAGTTCATGACAGGAACATGAGAAAAGATGCAGACATGTTCTTCTTTCTCTTTCTGCTGATAAGCGGGAAAAAAACTCATCTTTGCAAAAACTGAGAAGCTAATCTTTGCCAAGTATGAGCATCAGCAATAATTTTTGTCTTAGTTCTGCCTAATTAGAGCCTATAAAAAAACTGTGACATGCCTGTTTGTTCAGAGAGAAATTTCTCTCTGGGTGAGATTTTGTTACTCTTTCCTTGTATGCACATTTTTTTCTCTTTTTAAATTATACTTTCTGTGTATCTTTTTGGGTCAAGTGGCCAGCTGATAAGCTCAGACTCTCCCAGAGAGGGTCAGACCTCTCCAGCAGCTTCTCCAATCTGTTCAGTCCCTGCAATCTCCAGCTAAAAGGAGCTAACAGTAGGGGATGTAAAAGAATTTAACCTGAGGCTATGGGAAGTCATGAGGAGTCAGAGGAGGCGGTACTGATCTTGATATGCCAATGGGCCTGATTCAGAAAAAGATCGTTTGCTGTGTTCTTATGCAGATATAAAAATTGTCTAAGGCCCCTTGCGCACATGCAAAATAATGCACTTTCAATCCACTTTCACAATTGTTTGCAAGTGGATTCTGCTATTCCATGCAGTGAAATTGAGCTGCAAATTGAAGAGCAGCAGTGGCGTAGGAGGTTAAGAGCTCGTGTATCTAATCTGGAGGAACCGGGTTTGATTCCCAGCTCTGCCGCCTGAGCTGTGGAGGCTTATCTGGGGGATTCAGATTAGCCTGTACACTCCCACACATGCCAGCTGGGTGACCTTGGGCTAGTCACAGCTTCTCAGAGCTCTCTCAGCCCCACCCACCTCACAGGGTGTTTGTTGTGAGGGGGGAAGGGCAAGGAGATTGTAAGCCCCTTTGAGTCTCCTGCAGGAGACAAAGGGGGGATATAAATCCAAACTCCTCCTCCTCCTCCTCCTCCTCCTCCTCTTCTTCTTCTTCTTCTTCTTCTTCTTCTTCTTCTTCTTCTTCTTCAGTGCATTAAAAATGGATTGAAAGTGCATCATTCTGTATGTGTGCAACGGGCCATAGAAAAACAAATTGTAATCGCTATAGCAAAAATTATTCTTTTTCAACACTCAATGCATTCTTTTCTTACTTCCAATCTTACGAGAAGGGTCATAGCTCAGTGGTAAAACATCTGCTTTTCAAGGAGTATGTTCCAGGTATAATTACCTGTTGAAAAGGATTAGGAGTATGTGATATGAGAGGCTAAAGAAAGCAGTCCTACACAAGGCTTCCCTCAAAACTACACAATTGAGCTTTTAGTGAAATGAGTCTGAGTTCCCTGAGCCTAATCCGGGTTTTCTTTAACAACACAGCAGCTGTGGGGATTGACTTTTAAAAAATAAAAGGACAGTCGAAATGGGTTCAAAACATCATTGCAGGGGAAGGAGAGGCTCCTGCCTCCCCCTCCCCAAGTTGTTTTCTCACACTTAAACAGTCCTGGGTAGGGAAAATTATTTTCCTATAATTTTTTCTGGTCCCACGTGGAGGAACAAAAATGGGGAAACAACTTTCCCAAAATGGCTTGGCTTGGCAGAAAGGAAAGAGCCTTTCTCCCTCTCTTCTGAGTCTGTTTGGGCTCCCCTTCGTTTTTTTTTTTTTAAAGCCATTTTCTGCAGTTGTTATGAAGCTGTGGGTAACCCAAGGTGGCACCAGAGAACAGGTACTCAAATACCTGAAAACCAAATGTGTCATTTCCTCCTGTATCCTATTCAGTTCTAATAAATGAGAGACTTACTCTAGGGAAATATTCTTAAAGTTCCAACGATAAACCATTTCCGGAACACTACCAATGTGAAATCACATTTCTCCTCCATCATCGCTCTCATTTTATCTACATTAACAACTCTATGAGGTAGAGAAAGACTGGCCCATTCTGCACAGCACAAATAAGGTGGCCTGAGGATTGGGGGGGGAAGGTGTCTCAGAGAGGAACTCCACACATTTTTTTTCCCCAAAACTTTCTCAGGATGTTTTATTTTGAGGATGCAAAACTACCAACTTTTTTCTCCCCTCCAGTCATCTGCAGGTAGTCTCCTCTTGCTGTGTAGTGCTCAGGAGCAGAGAACTCTTATTTTTCCTACTTGACCATTAAAGCTGTCTGGTCAGTTTCCTCTACCACTCACATCCAACATTTTGTGGTGCTGCAGGGCCTACAGCTTTTTGCTGAAGGTTTTCCCAGAATGTTTGCTCTTCAGGCTCTGATCCTGGGTGCCTTTTCAGCCCTAAAAGTCCATGGTTGTATTCTGCTTATTCTGCCAATTCAGGCAATATATAGTTTTCCCTTTTTATTTTTTTATTTTTTTCTGAGGAGCTGTCTTTGAAGACACAAACACTGTCCTGGCCTTCCGGGCTCACAGAGAGTCAGGTTACAACTGATAGCAGGCACAGGTGCAAGAGAGGGAGAAAGCAGCCTTATGTTGAGTGAGTCTTAGGTTGTTTCCCCACTTACCTGGGTGAGTGGTTGCTACGCGCTACTCCCAGTGCATGTCATTTCTGTCGCCCGGGCTTCCCCACGACCCTGCGCTCTGCGCGGGGTTATCAAAAAGCGCTGTTTCAAAAGGCGCCAGGAATGCCGCGCAATGAGGGGGCGCGACAGCGGCAGCGTCGGGGCGGCTGCATTGTCGCCGGCCCCGTAATGGGGAGTGCCAGGGGACCCTGCGCTACTTGGGGAGAGTAGGGCGCAGCAGCAGGTAAGTGGGGAAACGCTCTTAGACTCTGGAGGAACAGGTCTGGGAAGAGGCAGCCCGGGGTCAAAAGTAGGTCAGGTCAGGTACTCCAGTCTAAGACTGAGTTCTGTCTGCAAACAGGCATGGTAGAAGGCTGTCAGGTTTTCAACAAGATTGCTCCTGCAACTTCCACTTACCAGAGCTGCCTCTTATACATCTGTGCTGTGGCTCAGTGTAAGGATGGCAGTTTTGCCTGTTTCTCTCCCAGCCACCTGGCCTTGACGGAATGCCTCCACCCGGGCGGCGGGCCAGAATTGGCGGCAACAACCTTGGTGGACGGCTTATCTTGCTGTCCAAGATGAGCATTCCGTTCCCATGAGATGGGCCTGGATGGCCCAGGGAGGGGGAAGGGATTGAGTACGTTATAACCTGTAGCTTGGGCGGGAGGTCTCATTCCTGTCATGTCGTGTGTGTGTGCTTTCTAAGATGTCTGAATAAACGGTCTTACATCCAAAAACCTTTTATTTCTGCTCTTTGGAATTCCTTACATTATGACAGGAATCACTTTTTAACCTTCACTGTTACATTGAAGTGGATCTCTGGTGTTTCGACATGCAGAGATTGAGTGTGCTTGACCATGTGGAAGGCACGATAGCCCCCATAGAGGGCTTTGAGCCTTCCCTTCCAAATTCCGAGGATCTAGGAGATGGAGATGGCCCGATTTCTCTGGTGACTCTCTCCAGACCTAGAGACAGTACAAGTTTTCCCTTGTTCCACTGGGATGAACAAGGTGGGTCCGATCGCGTGGAGATGCATGAAATGTTTGGTGCATTGTCCATGGATCGGGCGCCTGTCGACCGGTTCGTTTCCCTCCGACAACAAGTGGATTACAAACCCCAAATGCAACCAGTCCCTGAGGAACTGGGACTGACGACCATCCATGCTGACACCCAGGAATCCATCGAAAGATTCCTAGACAAGTACTTTGATGATATCCCCAAGGAGCAGCAGTGGCATAGTACCGGGGCGCGTCCCAAGACTACGGCTGAGACTGGAACAATGACGCGGGTTGGATCGATGATCGGTAGAGGGTTCCATACTAAACCTGCGGCTCCAGAGCCGGGAGCACGTGAGCGGATGGAAGAGCTTCGTGGAGCGGTCGGAGGAATCGAAAGGAGTCCGTCTGAGATGGAACTTAATCCCGACCCTGACCCGTTCCCAATGCCCTCGAAGGAAAGTTGGGACGATGAAGTGGCCCTGCTGCGAGAAGCCAAACTTGCCTGGGAGCGCGAGCGCGAACTCTGGGAAGAGGAGCGCGAAAATCTGCAATGGGACCGTGAGAAGCAACGCAAGGAAATCCAAATGGAGTTGGATCGCGAAAGAGAAGCGTTGCGTCAACAGTTCCAGCAGAATCTGACAGTTCATGACAAAGTACTGGATCAATCAAAAATGGATTTACAACGCCAGCGCGAGAGCATCAGGGCCATCCAAACACAGAATGAACTGACTACAGCCATACAACGAGATGAACGAGCTAAATTGGATCGTGAAAGGGCGGCCTTGCATGCGCACCAGGACGCCTTAACTCGCAAGGAAAGGGAGTTGGCTGACCTGGAACAGGATTTGCGAAGGCAGCGGGCTACACTGGCAAGGGCTCCAGACAGCGCCCACACCTTCTCCCGCGCGCCTACAGTTTCCCTCCCCGCCGGAGGCACGGTACTTCGAGGCCCGGTTCCAGCGGCCCCCCAACCCAGGGCGCCTCAGCCACTCCCGGTTCCTCCAGCCCCGCCACTTCACCCCTTGCAGCCACCAGGCTACCTACAGCAACAACCTCAACACGCACCTCGAGCTGTTGAGAGAGGATTTTACAGACCTCCCATCCCAGCTCGTTTTGACGGGACGGCATCGAAACTCCCCTATTTCATCTTACAACTCGATGCCCATATGCAAGAGTATGATGATTTATATTGTTCTGAACGTGAGAAAGTCCGAGATATTGGATCAGTACTGGATGGCATAGCGGCTGAATGGTTCATTACCCTCTACGAATTACAGGCTGACGACACTCGCACAGTGGGGGGGTTCCTCCAGGCGTTACGCCTTCGTTTCCAAGACCCTGATGCAGAAAACGATGCTATACGTACAGTAAAAACCATCCAGCAAGGTAACCGTTCTTTCGCTGAATATGCTCGGGAATTTCGTGCAGCGGCTAGTAAACTTCCTCCAGACTGGCCGGAACGCATGAAATGTGAGTACTTTTTCGAAGGCATGGACATCAAACTGCGCGAAACGGTTATCCTCATCCGAATCCCGAGGACAGTAGCCGAATGGATCGAACTGGGATCACAAGTCGCTGCCCGTCTTGCGCGCGCCCGCGCAGATGGCTGTCCGCGCCCAAAACCTGCCACAACACCTGCACCAAGTACTCGCAAATCAACTCCTGCCGTCGCGGCTGAAACCACTTCGGAACGTCGTCGCCGCTTGGGATTGTGCCTTTACTGCGGGGGACCTGGCCACCTGGCTGCCACCTGCCCGAAGAAGCAAAAACCCCAAGTTCCGACTACACGCACCGTGGCAGCCAAGCCTCCACGTAAATCAGGTCCGCCACCTCAGGGATCGTCTAAAGCCGCTATCGAGGAAGTTTTCGAGGACGGAGATGTAGCGCTCTGCCTGTCCGCAGCACCCGAGGACATTAGCCCCACTCCAGATGCGGTGAGTGAAGGCAGTGCTCCCATTATTATTTTAACCGCGTTAGCCAACCCAAGTAAACATACGCGCATTCTGGCTTCCGCACTTGTGGACTCGGGCTGTTCCCACTGTCTCATGAGACCACAAGTGGCCGACGAACTTGGTTTAGACCGAGTCCCCTTGGTGAAACCCATTCCCTTCACCCAAATGGATGGTAGCCCTCTAGGCGGTGAAGGTCTGGCACGTTTTAAAACCCAGCCAGTATTTCTCCGTTGTGCCGACCATTGGGAGAAAATAAGTTTCATCCTTGCTCCTGTTGCTAAACACTCTATTGTGTTAGGCATGCCTTGGTTGCTCTTACACCAACCAACCATCATATGGAAAGAGCGGATCCTCCAATTCTCGGATCCCCCCTGTGGAGATCACATGAACGGGGAGGAAAGCCCACCTCTCACTGAGAACGAACTCATGGGTCCTAAAGCTTTAAATGTATTGTCTGCCCCTGTTCCTGCGGAAATCCTGCAGGCGTATCGAGACTTGTCCAGAGTGTTTCAAGAACAAGAGTGCGACCAATTACCCCCCCCCCCATAGGGATACTGACTGCAAAATCTTACTGCAACCCGGAGCTCAACTACCTAAAGGTAGAATCTATCGCATGAGCCCCACCGAGGAGAAGGAACTCCGCGCCTTCTTAGATAAAAACTTGGCTCGCGGATTCATACGACGAGCCACAAAACATACCCATGCCGCCCCTGTTCTATTTGTTAAGAAAAAGGACGGTTCGTTAAGACTTTGTACTGATTATCGTGGATTGAATGCTGTGTCCATATCCAACAAGTATCCTTTGCCCTTAATTAAAGACCTCTTGGATGCATTGGGCAAAAGGCGGATCTTTACCAAATTGGACTTGAGAGAGGCTTATTACAGAGTCCGTATTGCGGAAGGCTACGAACACTTGACAGCTTTCAATACAAAGTTTGGACAATATGAATATTTAATAATGCCATTCGGATTAGCTGGAGCCCCAGGAGCCTTCATGGCCCTTATCAATGAAGTTTTACAAGATCTGTTTTATAAAGGGGTGGTCGTATATTTAGATGATGTATTAATTTACTCACAAACCATTGAGGAGCATGAGAAACTAGTACGAGAAGTCTTACAACGCCTACTAGATAACTCCCTCTTTGTCAAGTTGTCAAAATGCTGTTTCCATCGCTCCTCCATAGACTATCTGGGGTATCGAATCTCTCATGAGGGTTTGGAAATGGACCCAGCTAAAATAGCCGCAGTAATTGAATGGCCTGCCCCCACCAACAGGAAGGAACTGCAATCCTTCCTAGGCTTTGCCAATTTCTATCGTGACTTTATTCCCCGATTTGCTGAAATTGCCTTACCGCTCACCGATCTCTTACGTACCAAAGGCAAAGACTCGCAGGCTTCTAAACCCGGAGCTCCCCTTCTCTGGTCTCAAGAATGCCAGTCAGCATTCCAGCAGCTAAAAACAGCTTTTACTACAGAACCAATTTTAAGGCACCCGGACCCAGACCTTCCTTTCATCGTGCATGTGGATGCTTCGGATAAAGCGCTAGGCGCTGCCCTCTTGCAGAAAAATAAAGATAACAAATTGGTACCGTGTGCTTACTTGTCCAAAAAGTTTTCTGAGGCTGAACTAAATTGGACTGTGGGGGATAAGGAGACCGCAGCTATCAAAGCTGCATTGAGTGTTTGGCGCCATTGACTGGAAGGAGCCAAACACCCTTTCCAGGTCTGGTCAGATCACAAAAATCTGGCTGCCCTGTCCACTCCACTCAAAATGTCTGCAAAACAATTGCGTTGGGCCGATTTTTTCTCCAGGTTCTCTTTCACAGTCCATTTCTTCCCTGGTAAAAGCAACAAACTGGCTGATGCGCTGTCTCGCCTCCCCGGGGAGGGGGGGAAACATCGCTACGAGACATCCCGCGCACCGTTCTCTCTCCCTCCCAGCTGGGATTAGCTGTCACCCGATCACAAACTACGGCGGCTCCTCCCCCTCCGACCATCCCTAACATCGTCTCCCCCTTCCTCCAGGGATTCAGGGAGGCGGGGCTCCGCGAACTGTCAGCGGAGGAAGGAGATTCACAACTGCGTTTAGAGGGTGGTGTTTGGAAACGGGGAGGGTGTTGGTACGTCCCTCCTCCTCTCCGGAAGCAGGTTCTCGAAATGTGTCATGATGCCCGTCAAGCTGGGCACTTCGGGTTTTTGAAAACGTTGCATCTGGCCCGCCGACAGTTCTGGTGGCGCTCCATGCGCAAAGACATTGAAACGTATATCAAAGGGTGTTCCGTCTGTACGAAAGCCAAGTCGATACCGGGAAAGCCGCATGGGTTATTAAAACCCCTCCCAGTTGCATCTCGACCCTGGCAGGTCATTTCCATGGATTTTATAACTGATTTGCCGGAAAGCCACGGGAACACTGTTTTGTGGGTGGTGGTGGATCTTTTTTCTAAACAGGCGCATTTCATTCCTTGCACCACCATTCCGTCGGTACCTAAACTGGCCCGGTTGTTTATCCAACATATCTATCGCCTACACTCCTCTCCCGACAAGGTGTTTTCCGACCGTGGTCCCCAATTCGTCTCTAAGTTTTGGAAGGCTTTCCTGGAGCTGTTGGGAACCACCCCAGCGGTCGCCACCCCCTACCACGTTCAAAGTGACGGCCAATCAGAACGGACGAACAGAACGTTAGAACAGTATTTACGTAGTTATACTAACTATCATCAGGACAATTGGTGCGATTTACTTCCTTTTGCTGAGTATGCGTATAACAATGCCATTCATAGTAGCACGCAAAAGACCCCGTTCGAGATTGTTTCTGGTCGGTCTTTTCCACCGTTGCCCCAGCTGCCTGCAGAGGTACTGCAGCCTCCAGAATTCAAACAATGGATTTCTTCGCTAGCCGAGGGTTGGAAAACAGTGCAGTCTACCTTACAGCAGGCCCAAGAATCACAAAAGGTTCAGGCGGACAAGCGTCGCTCAGACTTCCCTTTGCGTGTTGTCCACTAAAAACCTTAGAGACGTGCACAAATATTCAAAACTTGGCAAGAAATTTGTGGGCCCTTTTCGGATTACAAAGGTGATCAATGATGTTACTGCTCGTTTGGAACTGCCTAACTCATTAAGTAACATTCATCCTGTCTTTCATTCCAGCTTGCTCAAGGAGGCTCCCGTTTCAGATGCCTGGCACGACCCTCCGGAGCCACCCCCGCCAGTTATAATTGATGGCCACAAGCACTATGAAATAGATGCTGTTCTGGACTCCCGCTTCTCCCGCAATCGTCTACAGTATCTAGTTTCATGGGTTGGCTATCCCTCTGGCCATAATCAATGGGTATATACAGAAAATATTGATGCCCCCTCCCTCATTTCTGCTTTTCACAAAGCCTTCCCTGACAAGCCGGGGGGGGAGGTTTTCTTGGGGGAAGCAGAGTGTAAGGATGGCAGTTTTGCCTGTTTCTCTCCCAGCCACCTGGCCTTGACGGAATGCCTCCA
>NW_025951120.1:0-7500 GCF_021028975.2 Sphaerodactylus townsendi
GAACCTTTGTCACTCCAGATGTTATGGACTACAATTCCCATCAGCTGATGGGAATTGTAGTCCATAACATCTGGAGTGACAAAGGTTCGCCACCACTGTAATAGGGCAACCTTCAGGAACTGTGTATTGGAGCAATCGCCACTGCTTGCTATTTACACCAACATAGCCCCCGTGGATGTTACAAATGTCAAACAATCTATGAACTACAGCTCATTTCAGTGTTTCATCCGGCCTTCCCTTCAACGAAAGTGCAAATCTTACAAAATCTTCACCATTTTGTAAAAACTGCTTTCTTCCTAGTTACGTTTCCTTGTGTCACCTATTGATGGAGATAAGGAATTTCTATTACTATTCGCCTAAGCTCCCATCTGCCACACATAGGGCCTACCTGACAGGACTATCATGTTACTGTGACAACCGTGTAGAAAATGCCTTGAGCAGTGTCAGCATGACTACATATAAATGCCAAATGTCTGCACCGTCATCAAGTACTGGGCACACAAGGCAAGCCAGAATTGTGAAGTGTACGGGATGGACAACCGGGGTGGCATTTTCGCAGCAACTACCACTTTTAGCAGGATTTTCCATTATATTTACTAATGGAAATACTAATGTATTTACTAAGAACACCATTCATCACCCACAATACCACATCTTGAGGTCATCTCAAGAAATTGATGGCCAACAGTTTTAGAGCAGATAAGGTAGCTTCAGTTAGGTAGTTTCTGTGAGGGCCAAAAACAGCGCCCTCTAGGGACAGTAAAAACACCGTCCCCGGGGCACTGTTCACACAGCTGCTGCTGCTGCGGCACAGCAACGTCGTGCTTACCGCCCCCTCAACGGTGGGAAAATGCTGCTTTCAAAACTCGCTCAACGAACAATTTTTTTGGAAAGCGGTGTCTTCCTGCTGACGCCATGCAAAGCGCACCGGTGTGAAGGTGTTGCTTTTAGGTGTTTCCAGATTGTTTTGTTTACCTACCTTTGCTCCCTGAGAAACTCCGGAGGGCGGAAGGGACACGTGGGTGTGGGCAGTGTTCCTTCCTCCTTCTCAGAGCTTCTCAGGGGGAAAAAGGTAGTTAAAAACAAACCGGAGGCGGCTCCGTGCGGAGCCGGGATCGCCCACACGGAACCATGCAATTGGTCCCAAGGCTCCCCCGGCATAAATTATGCCGGTGGCCAGCTGCTTCTGTGGAAACAGCCTTAGATTCAAATCCAACATCACCTTAGAGAGCAATAAAATTTGCAGCATATAAACTTTCGAGCGCTTAGGAGCAGCAGTGGCGTAGGAGGTTAAGAGCTCGTGTATCTAATCTGGAGGAACCGGGTTTGATTCCCCGCTCTGCCGCCTGAGCTGTGGAGGCTTATCTGGGGAATTCAGATTAGCCTGTACACTCCCACACATGCCAGCTGGGTGACCTTGGGCTAGTCACAGCTTCTCAGAGCTCTCTCAGCCCCACCCACCTCACAGGGTGTTTGTTGTGAGGGGGGAAGGGCAAGGAGATTGTAAGCCCCTTTGAGTCTCCTGCAGAAGAGAAAGGGGGGATATAACTCCAAACTCCTCCTCCTCCTCTTCTTCTTATGTTCTGCAAATCTCAAAAGCCTGCATCCCACAAATTCCAGCTCTTCCACTGCAAACCAACACAACAATATTCAGAGACGGTTTTGCCATCACCTGCTTTATGTCATGACTGTGGAAATTCTTGGCTGTCTCCCGTCCAAATACTACCCAGGCCAACCCTGCTTAGCAGCTGAGAGCTGACAAGATCTGGCTAGCCTGGAGCGATCCACTCAGAGCTACTGTGAAATAAAACCATCCCTGCTTTGATTACAGAATTGCACAGTGGGGACACACACACACACTCACACTCTCATTCACTGCAGAATGAGTTCTTTTTCCTTACGATAAGCGAAACACAGGGAAAACTTTGCCAAGGTGACTTTTATTTTATAAGCAATAAGGCGAACAAGTATACAAATGCAGACAAACTGAAGATCACAACAGAACACTTTGCTGCAGCCAATAGCTGGTCTTCCTCAATAGAAAAGGGGGGAGGGGCAGACAAATCCTTTGCCTGTTAGCCAACAATCACCAGTCCTCTTTATTATGAGCATCCCACAATAAAATGTTGATACCTGTAGCAGAAATCTGCAGGATGTAGGACCTTGCTGGATGCAGAACTCTGGAAAACGTACTATTGCATTCATGCGTACCAGACTGTGAAAACAGGCACGTTTCCCTGTTCAGATAAAATAGTGACTATCCACACTGTTGGAGTCGGGTCAAACATAACATCTGAAAAGACCTTATTGTGTCCTCCACTCAAGTGTGTAGGTCAGTGATGGCGAACCTATGGCCCGGGTGCCAGAGGTGGCACTCAGAGCCCTCTCTGTAGGCACGCACAAAAAGAGTTCATCATGTGGAGGGGAAATCCCCACACACACACACACACATCTAGGCTGGCCTGGGCCGCTGGGCTCGATTATTAGCATTAAACCTAAGACCCAGTTTTGGGGAAGCCGTGTAGGTAACCCTATTAAGCGCTGTTAAACCCCACTGATTTTCATGCAAAGCACTAAAGCGCGACCCTTTACCTGGGAGTAAGCTCAGTTGCTGGCAATGGGGCTTGCTTCTGAGTAAACCCTCCTAGGGTCGTGATTCACCTGTTTGAAGAGTTGCACGGTTGCTTCAAAGCAAAGCCATCAACTACCACCAAGCTTACTCCCGAGTAATGCACGCCTTGGAGCCAACTGCATCTCCACAACAAAATCGTATGGCAAAATATGTCGGGGAGAACAGGACTAGGTTAGAAAGCTTATTTCCGAAGGAAAGTTTTTCTGTGTGTCCAACGAAAGATGGGAACTTTCAAACAGTTCTGTGTACAGTACAGTTGGGGGAAAATCTATACCTCATGCTCTCTGTGCGAGGGAATCAGCTTTTATTTCTCCAATGGTGTACATTGATAGTGGGTGAGGAAGGGCTACTAGCTGCTTTTGCTTACTGTGACAACTTAAAAAAATTATGCAAACTAAAAACAACTTTTGAAAAAGTAAGAAGCGTGCTTATTGGGAGTGAAATGGCTCACTGGACTATTTTTAAAAAATCAAGTACTGTAGTACTTACCACAGAGCTGACTCAGGTCATTTACAACAGAAAATAAAAAAATAGATTTAATTTACAACTACATTACATTGGCCTTAATATAAAACAAGATGTTACATCCTATGGCTAGTGAGATGCACTTAACTGTGTAATTATTGTCACGTTTTTGTGAAACAATTCGGATATCAAACGGCCTGAGGGGAACAAAGAAACGAAACTCGTGTTATTTAGCTCACAAAACAACGAAAGGAGCCGTTTTAAGCTCCACGATCGCCAGGAGCAGCAGTGGCGTAAGAGGTTAAGAGCTTGTGTATCTAATCTGGAGGAACCGGGTTTGATTCCCAGCTCTGCCGCCTGAGCTGTGGAGGCTTATCTGGGGAATTCAGATTAGCCTGTACACTCCCACATACACCAGCTGGGTGACCTTGGGCTAGTCACAGCTTCTCGGAGCTCTCTCAGCCCCACCTACCTCACAGGGTGTTTGTTGTGAGGGGGGAAGGGCAAGGAGATTGTGAGCCCCTTTGAGTCTCCTGCAGGAGAGAAAGGGGGGATATAAATCCAAACTCTTCTTCTCTTTGCTTCAATCCAGCACACTGTGGATTCTGCTCCCAGTGAAACAGTAAAAATGCAATTCAAGAAACAAGATATTTTGCAGACCGAAACATTCATAGTATTAAAATAAAAGTGTGTACTGATGTTTGTACTATAAATCAAGTGTTTCAAAAAATCAAGTGATACTGGTATTAAATATGTCTTATGGGGATCCCAGCTGATGTGTGAATGTTTCACATCATACTACGCTGACAGTTTCGATACAGATCGTGGAATGACGTCGGGATTCACTACCACACGAAGCAAAACACCTTCAGATGTGAAGAGCAATCTCTGCGACAGACAATTAACAGGAACAGGGGACATTTCCATCACCCTTTCTGAAAGTACGATGAGCATATTCTGATTTTAGAAATTTAAGGCATAGAAACTTCTCAAATGGCAGCGACACAACCACGGACACGAAAGGATGTTGGTGTGAGCACTTGCAGACGACGCAAATACTGAAGAGGTAAAAACTAAAACGTCTGCCACGAGCCAGTCACTGACTTGTAGGGCAAACGGTGTCAGGAAGATGAATCGTTTTAAAAAAATAAAAATAAAACCCCACAACGACCCAAAGCCTCATCTGTAAAATAAATAATGAGCACAGTTGTTCATACAAAAGGAAAATGGTTTTAGCATACTGTACATGGTATATGAACAGAGGACTGAAAAACTATGCTGGTTAGTCAACTATCCAGACACATATGCACTGTGGTTTCAAAACCATGTTCACCTCTCATCTCAGAAAGACCGTATGCTTCTGAACGGTGACACATGAATTTGACATTGTTCGTCTAACCTTTACTTTTTCTTTTAAAGTAATAAAGTTATGCATCTAGGAAGCACTCCAAAATGCTGCCAGCCAAAGTCGGAAAGACATTTCCCTACAAAATTAGGGGTTTCCCCCCTCATGTCTGGAGTGAATCTTGGGCCCCTTCCGCACACGCAAAATAATGCGTTTTCAAACCACTTTCACAACTGTTTGCAAGTGGATTTTGCCATTCCGTACAGATTCAAAGAGCACTGAAAGCAGTTTGAAAGTGCCTTATTCTGCATGTGCGGAAGGAGCCTCTCTCTTTCTCCTTCCCCCCACGAGTTCCAAAATAGTTGACAGAAATAGCAGGTAAATAAATACGTTACGGAGACCTTCACAAAGTCTTGTAAAATGTTATACCATTCAGCGTCAAAAGCGCCTGTTAGAACACAGCCACCTTTTTGCAAAGGCTACGCTCCCTAGAACATTTTTTTTGAAATTGCTTATTTTTGCGTGTTTCTATAAAAACCCCAACCTAGCAAGTCCGCTGTTGAAGGATGTGTTATCAGGTTCCCCCCCAGCTTCCTTCCTTCCCCTCACACAAGGATTTCTTAAAAAAACAATCAGACTTGTAACTATCATATCTATGTTTCATAAAATTACAAAGCGGACGTTGAAATTTCAAGTAAAAATAACGGCAGCCACATCTACTGGACTTAAAACGTGTCCCGACACCTAGATTTCTTCTTCTTTTTTAAAAACTTTGAAGATAAGTTATACAAATACTTAATACATTCTTAAATAACAAGAGTCCACAGTATTAGTTTGCGACCCTTCCAAACATGTCAAAGTCACTTTTCCGGAATGTTTGCGCTCTCTTCTCACTGCAGACTCCATTTGCGAGTGGGTTTTTGTCTCGTCCATTCCTCGTCCATGCGATGAGGGAATCCCAGTTCTTCGGCTTTGGCTATGAAATCTCTTTATTTCAGTGAGGCAACACTGGTTATTAAGGCTTGCTTTATTTCTCCTTTGAAGCTTTATTCCTAAATAAAATACCCTGTTTTCTCCCGAAGTATGGCTATCTTGTGTCTTCCGGCTCTGTCTTGATGACTTTCCTTTCGAGGTTGCTGAAAGCTGAGTGAGGGAAATCTTTCAAGATGCCCAGGCCTTCTGTAATTGAAAAACATAATCGAAAGCTTTAAAGAAGTACGTCAGACCAAATTACAGTCTTCTGTTACAATAACTGAGAGCCAGTGTGGTTTAGTGTATCAAGAACAGTGGGCTGTAATCTGGAGAACTGGGTTCGATATCCTGATCCTCCACGTGAAGCCTGCCAGGTGACCTTGGACCACTCAGGGTTCTCTCAGGACTCTCTCAGCCCATATTGATGGCAAACCAGCTCCAAACTTGTTTTGAAAACCCTATGGGGTGCCCATAAGTGAGTTGTGATTGATGACACTTTTTGGCACTACATCCCATTAATTAGCTGCCTTATCTTACTGGGAAAGCTCCTCGTGGACTTGCTGGCAACCACAAATTCAGTGGTCCCCACAGGGCCGGGCCTGTTTACCTTAGATCCAGTTGTAAGTAGGGATGGATCAGGGTACAGCCTTGACAATTGGGAACCACTCATCTCAGCTGACTCCAGATCTGTTTTAATGTCCTTATGCATCCCACTGGGAGGGAAGGCAGCACGGGATAGCCTGTTCTCATCAGATCTTGGAAGTTAAGCAGGATCGGTACTTGGGTGGGAGACCACCAAGGAAGGCTCTGCAGAGGAAGGCAATGGCAAACCTCCTCTGCTTCTCGGAAGCTAAGTAGGGTCAGTACATGGATGGGAGACCACCAAGGAAGGCTCTGCAGAGGAAGGCAATGGCAAACCTCCTCTGCTTCTCGGAAGCTAAGTAGGGTCAGTACATGGATGGGAGACCACCAAGGAAGGCTCTGCAGAAGAAGGCAATGGCAAACCTCCTCTGCTTCTTGGAAGCTAAGTAGGGTCAGTACTTGGATGGGAGACCACCAAGGAAGGCTCTGCAGAAGAAGGCAATGGCAAACCTCCTCTTCTTCTAAGAAGCTAAGTAGGGTCAGTACATGGATGGGAGACCACCAAGGAAGGCTCTGCAGAGGAAGGCAATGGAAACCTCCTCTGCTTCTCGGAAGCTAAGTAGGGTCAGTACATGGATGGGAGACCACCAAGGAAGGCTCTGCAGAGGAAGGCAATGGAAACCTCCTCTGCTTCTCACTTGTTTTGAAAGCCCCTTGCTGGGGTCACCATACGTTGGTTGCAACTTGATGGTAGTTACGTACATATCAACCCCTGTCAATAGACAGCATTATTACCAAGGACATGATACATATACACACCCACTTGTATTACTGAACGCAACAAGTGCAGTAGAAATGCCATATTTAGGGCATTTTACTGGAGACGGATCAGTGAAAGCCACCTTTTGATGAGCATCCGGAAACAGAGGAGCAGCAGTGGCGCAGTGGTTAAGAGCAGGTGCACTCTAATCTGGAGGAACCGGGTTTGATTCCCCGCTCTAATGCTTGAGCTGTGGAGGCTTATCTGGGGAATTCAGATTAGCCTGTGCGCTTCCACACACGCCAGCTGGGTGACCTTGAGCTAGTCACAGCTTCTCGGAGATCTCTCAGCCCCACGCACCTCACAGGGTGTTTGTTGTGAGGGTGGAAGGGCAAGGAGATTGTCAGCCCCTTTGAGTCTCCTTGCAGGAGAGAAAGGGGAGATATAAATCCAACTCCTCCTCCTCCTCCTCCTCCTCCTCCTCCTCCTCCTCCTCCTCCTTTTGCTCTGCATGTGCGAATGTCATCAACTAGCAACTGACTTATGGCCACTCCGGCAAAGGGCTTTCAAGGCAAGCGAGAAGCAGATGGGTTTTGCCGTTGCCTTCCTCTGAAGAGTCTTCCTTGGTGGTCACTCATGCAAGCACAGACCCTGCTTAGCTCCCCCAGATCTGATGAGATCAGGGTACCCCGGGCCAGCTCCCGTACCACTGTGATCAACCCGTTCTACTTCCAAACAATCGAC